>NC_041391.1:102240856-102281905 GCF_002162155.2 Triticum dicoccoides | reverse complement strand
GAGGTCAAACTGTGGATGTTTTCGTCTGAGTTCGTGCTGATCCTATATAGACTCAGAGATTGTATTTCAGTCTAATATGCCGGGCATATTTCATATTCAGTGGCTGTTTGGTTGATGCTTCACTGAGCTAGGCTATTATGTGGAGTCTTGTCAACAACTTCTTTTCCATTTTGTCCTCTGCTTTCTTTGCAGTTCTTGCTTCGCAATTTCTTAGAATTGATGGGAATCCCAAGATATGTAAGAGGCAAAGTGGCAGAAGAACAGGAGAATATTTGCTCATATTTTTCCGTTCTAGACAAAAAAGGCATCCAGTACAACTAACTCTTGTCAAAATTGATTTTAAGACCAGACAAAGAAAAACTCTAATATCAGCAAATAGGTGGCGTTAACTATAAACTTTTGCAAAAAATACTCCCTTGGGTTGTAAATTCGCTCGGCTGAGGTTTAATTTAGGCATTGACATGGCCTTTCACCCTCACCTTTTGTAAGTATATCATGGCAAAAACTTATGAAATGTGATATGGCAATCTCCAATCCATGATCCGAAGTAAAGGCCAGCTCTTTGGATGTTATTTGATTGAGGGGAAATCAAGAAAGGGATCAATTCAATTATAATATATTCACAGCGTGTTTGGCAATATTTGAGAAGGGGAATGAGAGTTTAGAGTAGGGAGTTGTATTGAGAATTTGAGATTAGACACATATGCATCCAGACAGATACGGAGGGTTTGTAATCCCCTGGCTAAACATAGATTTGAAGTAACGTGCCTCTTCAATTATCATTTCCTAGCCATAGCTCTCCATGAAGGCACACACCATTGCCACCACATCAATCCACACCAATGCGGATAACTCAGGGGCGGATCTACAGGGTGGGCCATGGCCCAACCTGAGATTTTGGGTCGGCCCGTATAGCATAGCCCATAGGAGAAAGCCTGACCTACCTTGTCCGCTCGTTCGCCTCCCGAACTCTGCTCCCATTTCCATATTCCTCCCGGCCATTTCTAAAAAAAAAGAAACTTCCACTCGGCCTGCTCGCCTCTGCTACTCCAGACACACCGCCTTGTCGGCCGCTCGTCATTGCCACGGCTGGAGCTAGCAACGGAGCCCGGGGAAGGAATCAACTGCCGCAGCGCCGCTCATCATACCACTCAAGGAGACGCCCGCGCGGCACACCACTGCAGTCCGCAGCAGCCCTGTCCCAACGGCCGGCATGTGCAGCAGCTAGCCAGCCAGCGGGCCAATAAGTAGGTTGAGCATCTACAGCCGGACTTACTAAATTTGTGCCCCTAAACACTTGTGGACGCGCCCAGTCAGTGGTCGGGCGTGTCCGTTGCGTTCGGTCAGTGACCGGGCGTGTCCGTTTGGAGCCTATTTATCTGTTCATGCAGCCATATTCCTCATTTTTTTCCCATATGTCTGGTCACTTGTACTTGATTGATGGAGATGAAGAGAGGGAAGAAAAAGAAAGAAAAAAGGTGATCCAAGGTGGGCCGCGTCCTACATGGCGGACTGACCCGGCGTCCTCGAGCCCTCGTATCCTCCCTATATTTGTTCTCAATATGAGGGTTCGCGGACAGCCCAGACGTATAGGGATGATATGAGTGGTCCGGTTATGTCATCCTTTTTTTTTTCCTTCTCTCTTATGTCCGATCACTGGCCAGTCCATCCGCGGATGTTTGAGGAGGATTTGAGGATGCCGGTTGTACCCACTCGAGCACTCCCCAATTCACCTACTATAGGGGCAGACAGTTGAGTTGGCCAAATTACTTTAGGCCTGATGGAATGCAAAGCTGCTGTGTGACAGACTTCATTATTGATGATGACATCAAGTTCCGATCAAGATATAACCAGACATGTTGTACTGAGCAAACTGATAACGAAAGATGCATTGAAAAAGGAATTCAGCACACACGAGAGTAAGCGATCACATGGTCCAAAGTCACAAAGTAATTTCTCTGACAAGAAAACTAGCAAATGAAATGGCTATAA
Source organism: Triticum dicoccoides (assembly GCF_002162155.2). Taxonomy (NCBI): domain Eukaryota; kingdom Viridiplantae; phylum Streptophyta; class Magnoliopsida; order Poales; family Poaceae; genus Triticum; species Triticum dicoccoides. Next base: position 102,279,913 of record NC_041391.1, on the reverse strand, counting down.
ATAGTTAAATACCCAAACCAAAAAAGAAAAAGATGGTAGAAAGTTCCTACCATGGGTGCACAGGCAAATGATACAGAATGTCATCGGCTTCATAGGGGCATAGACTGATCAGTTTTCATCCAGGTCACAATTCTTTGCTCTTCTACTCTTGTGGCAGCTTTGATGATCTGCAGCACATTCATGCAGCAACCTATTCTCTGAGACAGTGAAAGAACCCTGGTTATGCAGACACGCAGATGTAAATGGTCAATCTGTTGTTTACCACACTGAATCACCTATCCAGAGCTGGGTTAAAAAGTGGGGTTATGAGGTACCAGTAAGAACAGATCAATGGCCAACTGGCATAATGAACTTCAACTTAGATCATTCTATAGCAAACCCCGTTCAAATTGAGGGATCTTTGATCTCTTTATAAATTGGTCTCTTTAGAAACTGCAAAAGCAGTCTTGTAATCTCCGACTCCCGTGTTTCTGGTCAATAGTTCAAGTATATTTTTTCAATATAATATACGACCCACAGTCCATACAAAATGTTAATGCCCATCAAAACAACTCAATAAATTTGTTCCCGCAGGTTCACAAAAATGCATTGTAATAAGTTCCCTTCTGAATATCTTTGCACTTTACTTTCAACACTTCTTTACATGCAGCATTTGTCAAAACTACTGGAATAGAGATATGCGTAGTTGGTTCTTTATATACAGTCAGACTGAATAAAAATATGGCTACTGAATGAACAGGAACATAGTGAGCCCAATTTGTTCGTCCACTGTCAAAGGATATGGCACCAAAAGCAGGATAAGAAAAGCTCCAGAATTTTAGTTTCCATGATTACTGCCTGATTGCATGAACAAACAATTCAAAAAATTATACAATGCATAAATTGCATCTCGTGTTACTAATTAAGACTGGTTCGTCACTGATCAATATCCTGCGGTCCTACTCCAATCCTTACTATGAGAACAAACCCTCAGTATCCCTCTAGGATGTGAAGATTATCACTCCTGACTGGCCTATATCTCAATCACATAGCGATGTGGCTGCTACCAAATATATTAAACTGAAAAAATATGACCACGTCTATTCCTAATTGATTGAATTGGAATAACATCTGATTCAGTAGTAAGTAGAAACACAGCAAGCCATGTCCAATTTCACAGGGACATACAGAGAACAATGAGACCAAGCCATGAAACCGTTGATCTAAAATGTATTTGCAGGGCATCTATTTGGTTGATTATTCAAGATAATTAATACAATGTGCACTACACCAAACACGAAAACTTTGCATGTTCTCCACGACTGATTTAGGCAGCAAACTGAGGGCACATCTCCATTGATTTGTTGCTGATTGGATAAAATGCCTTCTTGGTGATAGAAAATGTGCGTGTGTTTGTGGGTGGGGCCTTCCCTTGTTATAAATCCCCAAGGAGAACCAAATGCACCTGGCGAGAGAGCCCCCCCTCGTCCAGCTGAAACCGAACCCCACCATCCCCTGCCACATGCAGAGGCAACAAGAGACCAAGAATTCCAAGGAAACCAAACAAGTAGCCGTATCTGCAGTGTGAGACCCGCCTGGCTTCATCGACAGAGTAAAATATAAACAAGAATGTGTGAAGCATTTGTTTGATGCCAACATAAGGAGGCTTGTTTTTACCAGCCATAGAATTTTGAAATGGTAGACCATCTACAACAATGCTATTACTGCATTGTTCAGTTTTAAGACCACTTGTCCCTAGAACTGCAGCCAGTAAGCCATTCAGTCCAAAATCATCCTTCGAAGGGAAATTTTCTGTTTTTTTTTCCAGATGAAACCCTCTCATATCATATCCATGGCCAAACTGAGGGTCTTCTTTCCTGGAAAGATAAAGCAGGGTATTGCACTCAAAACTGTAATGTCCATTTGAGAACATAAAGATATCAAGTGTGCAGATTCATCACTCACTGATACTTTCAGTACATTTGCTGAATGGCCTGATTTCACTCTCTTAGCTTTTAACAGGGGAAAACGACTCATCGATCTCAAAAGAATAATATGTATCATGGTATGGAACGGTGGAGTGGATAGTTACCGCTCTTGCATCATTAACACAATCCAACACGAAATTACTTCACTAGACACATCAATTTGCAACTTATGGGGTTGACAACATGCTTAAAGTGCTAACGTCGTGCAAAGTGAGCTGAATTTTGTAGATTTATGAAGTTGAACTTTGAAACTACAAGTTTTCTGCCAAAATATCATGCAGTTCTGTGAATGGATACAATTTCACATGTGCAAGGACTGAATCACTGAATAGTATAGAGATATGATAAGACTCATTCATGTCCTCTCCATTGGTTTAGTTTTGGTGCTTTAGGACAGACACAAATGATAAGACTATTTCATTTTTTTAATCATGCTTTAGTCTAAGATAGCTCAGGTTTTCACAATTAAAAGTATCCTGGCAAAAGTAAGGTCAACTACATAATTTAGGAACACAGATAATACAGGAAATAAAATCAGAAGGCAAAAATAGACATGCAGCCAACAGAAATATATTTTCTAAGCGCAATCTAAATATTAAATACTGAACTGCAATCTTAGTACAAATAACTGACATATAGTGCAACAAAAAAGACGATGAAACGAAAATGGAACATGCTAGATAAAATTTGTCATGAAAGCAGATCAATCTACTATTTTCAACTGAAAACAATGAAGGATGGTTGTTTTGCTTTCTTGTTCTCTGGATTCTGGTTTCACAGAAAATTGGTCCCCCCATACATCCAGTTTCCATGATCTTAAGCACAAGTCCGAAACACAAACATATTCCTGGGCGGTCTCATCTTCAGAGATTGCAGGCGATGCTTTCTTCGCTACCGAATGAAACATCGAACACCGAAACAGAATTGCTAGCTTACTACGCAGAGTCAAAGCTTTGTTGCGCCATACACACTTTTCTAATTGTCATAGCCTGTTACTGGTTCATGAAAATTTGAAATTAGTCGGCACTTCCCCAGTGCAAGCGGTCTCATAGTCTTCAGCAAGGTGCGGTGCACCTTCCTTGTGAGGGCATATGAACCTCTCCTCGAAAACATTAAACCCATTAAGGGTCGGGAGTTTGGCGGCTAGTCAGTTATGCCACGTGGCGCAAACTGGTTGACCGCGGTGAGAAACCTTTTGAAATATTTTTTAGATGGAGGTGTGGATCTTTTTTCTGAAATGTTTTTTTAGACGATGGTCCGAGCCCCATGTATTTTTTTAAATGGAGGGTTACGTAAAGTGGCGCTCGCCGGTAGGCTACGGTGCTAATTTTTTTCTTATCTTTTTACTTCTTTTCTCAGATGAAGGTGGGGATTTTTTTTTCTAAGATGATGAGGCGAGATGACCCATGTTTTTTTAAATAAAAATGTGCGCATAACTTCCTCTCAAGCGGCGCCATAGGATGGCGCCCCAACCACTAATTCTTGTTCATTCGCACTATGGTAAAGTAGTTCGTGCTGAATTCTAGCAATCCATTTGCCTTGAGAAACTTTAGAACGTAGTAGCGGGGCCTTAGCCAGCCCTCAAGGCTATAATTGAGCATTATCGACCGAGGAGCAATGTACGATGGTTTGGCGCAGAACTCTCTTATCCCCGAAGTTGGGGTGAAATTACCCACTTCCTGCCACTTGGAAATAACAAAACGGTAGGTCGGCCCCGCCTCACACACACCCGTCCATCGCCCCCATCCCCTCTCTGCGATTCTCCTAGGGTCAGCACCGCGCCGATCGCCTCACCCACACATATGAGAGGCAAGGAGGAGAGCTAGCTCTTTCTTCTCCTCCACCCGAACAGCACCAGAAGCACTCTTGTAGTTCTTGTGATCCACATAGTAGAATCAGCAGGACTAGGGGTATTACCTTACCCGAAGGGCACCGAACCTGGGTACGTCGTGTGTCTCGCACCGCTCGTGCCCAATCTCACATCCGGAACCACCGACGCATTTCGGCTCTAACCACACTCGATAAGCTATCCCATGGTATCTGCCGTGAGAATACCACGACAGGCATTGCGCGCCTGGGCTCGTGTGAGGCCGCAATTGGCAATGAGGTAGTCCTCCACGGCGAAGCCAGGGCTGGGGGATGCAACGGGCACCGTGGTGGAGAGGAGGCGTCGGAGCTAGGAGACGAGAGAGGCGGAGCGAGGCGAGAGGAGCTGGGTGAGGATGTTGCGACACCGGAGGCGGAGCATGGCTGTCAGGACCTAACTACTTTGCCAATAGGATCTAGGGATTTGGAGGAAGAGAATTTGAGAATTTCACCCAGATCGGGAGGTGTTTGTATTAACTGTAGGTATAGATAGCCATCTTGGCAATTCAATGAAAGAGTCGATGCCCAGACTAGCCACAACTCGGCTGTCTTTATAGGTGGAAAGCACTGCCGGCAAGAGGGTGAAAAGTAACAGTAAACAGACTGACAACGGTACAGTGTGTAATCTAACGGTTGACGATGAACTGTTAAAGTGAGGAGCGATCTCAGCCGTCCACCGAATCGGTATCTTCCTTATCCGCTACAGCTAACTCAAGAAATATCCCCACCATCTTCAGTCCTGACATTGCTCCCTCCTTGAGTCTCGACGTGTCCTCATGGCGTTGTTGCTGCCTGTCGCCATGCACGAGTAGTTGTGTTGAAAAACTCCGGGAATGTGTACTTGATAAAATCAGCATCCTCCAGGTTGCACCCTCTGGTGGTAGATTGATCCATCGTATAAGCCATTGCACGACTGGTATGTTCTGTCGTGGAACTTGATGAACTTCGAGCATTTCCTCTGGTCCAGTCTTAACTATGCCATCTGCATTGACCAGTGGTAAGTTAGGATCAGGAACGGACTTGTCCACTATGTGTTTCTTCAGCTGGCTAACATGAAACACGGGGTGGATTTGCACCTTGCTTGGTAGTTGAAGTTTATAAGCAGTGTTGCCCACTTTCTGAATCACCAAAAACGACCCATAGATTTGTTTTGGAGCTCCAGTGCTCCTCTGAAACCGAAAGCCGCCAGTCTATAAGGGGCCATTTTGAGGTACACTGGGTCTCCCACTTGGAAGCTTCTTTCAACTCTCTTGGTATTTGCATATTTCTTCATCCTGTTCTATGCTACAACCAAGTTATCTTTCAACTGATGCAGTATTTGCTGCTTGGCTGTTAAGAAATCTCGTGCTTCTTCATCCTCAGGCCCAGGGATTTCTAACTCTGAGATGAGGGTGGAGGAAACCCATATAGAGCCTGAAAGGGGGACATTTTGATGGCAGTGTGATATGTAGAATTATACCAAAATTCTGTCAATGAGAGCCATGATAACCACTTCTTAGGTGCAGATGTAGTCATGCATCTCAAGTATGTCTCCAAACATTGATTTACACGTTCGGCCTGGCCATCAGTTTGTGGATGGTAAGCAGTGATGTACCTTAGCTCCACTTTAAGTGCAGAGAAGATATCTTTCCAGAGTTGACTAGTGAATATTTGATCTCTGTCAGATATGATCAGTTTTGGGGGGCCATGCAGCCTGATTATGTTATCCACAAAAGCCTGAGCCACACTGAGCACTGAGTAAGGATGAGATAGTGGTATGAAGTGGGAGTACTTGGTGAATCTATCCACTACTACCATTATCACATTTTTTCCTTGAGAGTTTGGCAGACCTTCAATAAAGTCCATAGAGATGTGTTGCCATGCCATGTCAACTACAGGTAGTGGTTCAAGCAAGCCAGGTTGCAAGCAATTTTCATGCTTGGCTCTTTGACATATAGGGCAGGCAGCAATGAAAGCTTCTACAGCTGCCTTCAGAACAGGCCAATAAAAGATGCTTTTGACATGAAATGTTGCTCTTCTTCCTGAGTGACCTCCCACAGGAGAGCTGTGCAAGGTTGCAAGCAGTTTGTGTCTTAATTCAGGAGTGTTACCTGCATAATTTTTTCCTTTGTACCTTATGATTCCAGCTGCTAGGGAGTACTCTGACATTGTATTATCCTGTTTCAGAAGTAGTTTATCCAGTAGCTGCAAGCTAACAGGATCTTTCAGGTAGCTTTCCACTAGATCCTCTGTCCAAATAGGAGTAGCTGCAGAGATAGCCATGCATTTAGGTAGAACTCTTGACAAGGCATCAACTACTTTGTTTTGGATTCCCTTTTTGTACTGAATGGTGAAGTTAAACTCCGGTAACTTCATCATTAGTTTGTGTTGGACTCCTTTAGTGATTTTCTGATCAGTAATAAATTTCTATTATTGTTGGTCAGTTTTGATGATCAACTCTTTCCCCAACAAATAGTGCCTCCATCTTTTCAGTGCGTCCAATATTGCCAGGGCCTCTTTTTCATAGGTAGACATAGCAACATTTCTAGGGCATAGGGAGGAACTGTAATAAGATATTGGTATGCCTTGCTGCATTAAAACAGCCCCAATTCCCTTGCCTGATGCATCAGTTTCCAATATAAATGGTTGGGAAAAATTTGGTAAGGCTAAGACAGGAGTAGAACTGAGGGCTTGCTTAAGCTGTTGGAAAGTTTGTGTGTGTTCTGGTAACCAACAAAAAATTCTCTTTTTGAGCAGATCATGCAGAGGTCTACAAATGACACCATATCCTTTGATATATCTTCTGTAATATCCAGCCAGACCAAGAAAACTTCTGAGTTTAGTGATGTTCTCAGGAACATGCCACTTAGTTATAGCACAAATCTTTTGGGGATCTGTAGCCACCCCATTTGCAGAAATAACATGCCCCAGATATTCTACTTGTTGTGCTACAAAAACACACTTGGACATCTTGGAATAGAGTGGATGTTCCCTTAGGAGGTCCAAAACCAACTTGATATGTTTCAAATGTTCTTTGAGACTTTTACTGAAAATTAATATGTCATCAAAGAAAACCAACACAAATTTCCTCAAATAAGGACCAAATATGGTATTCATTAGTTCCTGGAATGTGCCAGGAGCATTGGACAGGCCAAAGGGCATTACCAGAAACTCAAAATGGCCAAGGAATGTTCTAAAAGCTATTTTATGTATATCCTCAGGTGACATTCTAATTTGGTGATAGCCAGACCTTAAATCCAATTTGGTGAAATAATTTGCTCCATGCAACTCATCCAAAAGATCTTCTATAACAAGTATAGGAAATTTGTTCTTAATTGTAAGAGAATTCAGTTTTCTGAAGTCTGTGCACAGCCTCATGGACCCATCTTTCTTCTTTACTAACAGCACAGGGGCTGCAAATGGACTTTGACTGTGTCTTATCAGATGTGCAGCTAACAATTTTTTTATCTGCTCTTCCATCTCTTTATTTTGGTTTTGGGGCGCCCTGTAAGGCCTGACTTGTGGTGGAATAACACCTTCCACCAAAGGAATTTTGTGGTCCAAGGCCCTATGAGGTGGCAGTGTTTTAGGTTCCTCAAACAAATCAGCATACTCCAGCAGTAACTTCTGTATTTGTGGGGGAGTTTTAAAATCCTCTGGTGCATCCATGAGTATGTTATGAATTTGACACAAGAAAACCTCAGGTCCTTTGTCCATGAACTTTTCCATTTTCTTAGTAGGCACTTCCTTCACACTAGCAGGAGTAGTAAACATTGCTGTAGATACAGTTTGCTTGCCCCCATGTGTGAAGCTGAATTGCTGTGCAGGAATGTCAAAAAGAGACAGGACTAATAGTAGTAAACCAATCATAACCCAGAATTGCATCATGGCTTGGTAATGACAGTGTTCTGAAACTGCGAGAGAGTGTCATTTTGGAGATCTGAAACTGGCAGTTGGGAACAACTGCAGTAGATACTAGTATACCACCCCCAGCTACTGCAATTCTTCTAGGTTTGACAGTTAACATGTTCCAATTTGCTTTAACTGCAAAATCTTGATTTATGAAAGATGTAGTGTTGCCTGAGTCCAGTAAGGCCACTGCTCTTTTCCCATTGATGTGAATGATTACTGTAGGAGTTGGAACTGCAAGTTGTTGTCCCATTGCAAAAGCAGATATGAACATAGCCTGATCTCCTTCAGCAACTGGCTCTTCTTGCTCCTCTAACTGTTGTTCCTCAATGTCATAAGAGATTTGCTCCTCTGGTTCTTGCTGAATGGTATGAACACTGGGAACTAACTTGCATTTGTGACCATGCACCCATTTATCTTAACACCTCCAGCATTCTCCTACTTTCCTGATTTTCTATGCACCACTAACAGGAATTTCAGTGTGTCTGATAGGAATTTGCTGCTGAATTGAGGGAGCAGCAGTCTATTTTGGAGGATATCCTCCATTGCTTTTCTGATAGTAGTTGTTGTAAGGAACCAATGTTCTTTTTGTATTTGCAATCACAGGGGGATGGCAGGGTCCACATCCTTAGCTAACCAATATGCATCTGTAAGAGTTTGTGGTCTTAAAGGTCTGATTTGGAATTTTATGCCCTCTGTAAGGCCATTGACATATCATCTTACAAACCAAGATTCTCCTAGCTCTGGATTTTCCTCTTGTACATCAGCCACCAGATCTTCAAATATTTTTGTATATTCAGACACAGTACTGTTTGACTGTTTAACTGAATTGAATTTTTCAGGTAAGTCATAAGAGCCCTGTGTAGAAAATCTCTTAGTAATTTCTGTGCATAATTCTTTCCGTGACACTTTCTTCTTCAATAAGCCTGATCTTCTTAACCAAACATCTGCTTCACCTATGATATATAATTGGGCCAATGAAACTTTATATTCTTCTGGTGCTCCTGGCATTTGAAAATACTTGTTGCACTGCCTGATCCAACCCACTGGGTCTTCACCCTCAAACCTAGGAAAATCCATTTTAGGTCCTTTTGTCAAAGACTTCATGAACTGGCACTGCATATCTTGTTCATAAGTTTTAGCTTAACCCTGCCACAATTGCATGTCTCTATTTTGATGATAATGTTGCTGAAAAGCAGGTGTGTAAGTAGGTTGTCTAGCTGTAACTGGAGTGCCTAAAGGACTTGCTTGATCGGTTCTGCCTTGCTGAACAAACCAAGGAGGAGCTACTGGTTTGCTGGTTCTGATAGGAGGTAAGTTTTGTAGCTGCAATTCTCCCAATTGTCTGGTTTTCTCCTTCTCTGCTTCCAATTGTTTCCCAAGCTGCTCTATTCTGAGCACTTGGCTTTGCATCTGTTCCTGTGATACTGTTGGTGATTTAGGTCTCTGTTGAGAGCTTGAAGGTACTTCAGTAGTGCTTCCATTTCCTGGCGCTTTCACTAACGCTTGCAACACTGAATTGATCGTGGAGAGCTGCTTGCGTAAGTCCAACACCACTTGCTCAACACTGCCCATCTGCACTGAAATGTCCCCTTGTTTTGAGCTGATGGCACATCATCATGCAGTTTTGCCATGTCTGCCTGCATCTGAGCGTGGTCTTTCTGTAGAATCCCAAAATCCTCTCTGAGAGACAACATTTCCTGCAGATCCGCCTTATCGATTGCCTTCGCGCGCCCCGTCTCCTTGATCTGAAGTGGAGGTAAGGAATTTTATCGCTGGATGAACCAGCAACCCGAGCTCAACTCCAGATCCTTCCGCCGCCGCGATCCACGCCTCCAAGGTACACGGATCAGCACTCAGACGCGGAATTTTACCAGTCAAGCAAAGTGCTCAACCAACCGCTCCGGTTCGACTGATCTGTACCTGAACAATTCGTCGCCGTCAATCGCCGCCGCCTCCAGAACAGGGGTGGGAATCGGGTGGAAATATCTCGAGGAGAAAAAATTTGCCCACAGGGAATCCCCTCCGCCGAGCAAACGCTGGCTACTGATACCAATTTGTCAGGACCTAACTACTTCGCCAATAGGATCTAGGGATTTGGAGGAAGAGAATTGGGGAATTTCACCTGGATCAGGAGGTGTTTGTATTAATTATAGGTATAGATAGCCATCTTGGCAATTCAATGAAAGAGTCGATGCCCAGACCAGCCACAACCCGGTTGTCTTTATAAGTGGAAAGCACTCCTGGCAAGAGGGTGAAAAGTAACAGTAAACGGACTGACAACGATACAGTGTGTAATCTAACGGCTGACGACAAACTGTTAAAGTGAGGAGCGATCTCAGCCGTCCATCTACCGAATCGTTATCTTTCTTATCCGCTACAGTTAACTGAAGAAATATCCCCACCATCTTCAGTCCTGACAATGGCGCCGGCGGCGAGGGGAACGGGGAACCGGTTCGGCGCGGGACTCTCTTACCCCCGAAGTTGGAGTGAAATTACCCGCTTCCTGCCACTCAGAAATAACGAAACGGTAGGCCGGCCCCGACTCCACGCGCCAGTCCGTCTCCCCCATCCCCTCTCGGCGATTCTCCTAGGGTTAGCGCCGCCGCCGGCCGCCTACGCCGTCGCCCCGTCTCCTTCTCCTCCGCTCCACCTACCCGTCCCGCCGCTCGCTCCGTGCCACGGAGGCTGCTCCCCGGCCGCCTCCGCCTCCCTCGTCGACCGCGGTCGCCCCGTGAAGTGTCGCCCTCGCCCGCCAGGCGCAGCCAAGCTGCCCCCTCCCCCTCTCCGACCCTGCCCCGCACGGTACTACTACGCTCTCGCTCCCATCTACTGTAGTTCATACTGCCTGCATTTTTTGTATCAAATCTGTTCAAGTGATATTATCTGCGTGCGTAAAAGCGAGTGATGTCTAGCTCTGGAGAAACTTTGCTTTGGCTGTACCCCTGCACTGATTTGACCTGTCTGGATCACTTGTTTTCTTCTTCCTCCTCATGTACAGTATTATGTATGCACCGCAGAATCGCAGTATTTTTAGAATTTGTGTGTATGTTGAATTAGTTGCAAATTGTAGTTGCTTGTGTGTATGTTGAAATGTAAAACTTGTGTGGATGCAAAGTGCTTGCAGTGTTTTTGTGGCAGTTTGTCCTTATATGTTACTAGTATTTTGTTGTGAAATAGGTGGAAAAGGCAATTTGGGATGAACAACACACCAACTGTTTCTTGTGAGTTATGCCAAGAGGAGGTTGATATTCATAAATGTCCATTGGGATGTTAAACCGGAGAGGTTGCATAAATCTTGGGGAGAAGATTTCTGCCATGACCGGGAAAACATTTAGGAAGAAGCAATTTAAAAGCATGGGACTTATTGAAGAAAGAGTATACACAATTCATGGTGTTAATTACTCCAAAAATCTATGAACAAAACAAACTTGGTAGTCTGTTAATTTACCTATAAGTTATAACATGATCATTTACAGCTAAGACAACATTTAGTGAGATCCTTATTGTTGAACAGCATGTAAACAATCTCTCAAGTATTTAGGGTATTCAGTCCCACAGCCACAGTTCAGACAGCTAGTTACCAAATGGGTTTACAGCTTTCTCACAGCACTTTCCCACAGCTGCTTTCTGTTTAGTTTTAAGCCACAGTCGGACCAATATTTGTGTTTCTCCCATGAGAATTTGCAGACACCCAAAAGGACACATGCATATTTTTTCGTCATTTTTGGACATTTAAAAATTTGTTTATTAAATCCAGGAGTTGTTTTGTACTTCCGTTTCTCTTGGATTTTTTTGTAATTTGTAGGATGAGGTTTTTGAATCTTTGTAGTGTCCGGGGTACGTTATAGTCCTGTTCTCTTCCTCCGAATCATTTCCCTTGCAGCGCCATGGTGAGCGGAAGCTAAGGTTAGCGGGCCGACACCCCGAGATCACTCTGTAGTGAAGCTACACACCTCGCCCCTCTGCCGGCCTGAGCTCGCCCTGTCCCCAAGCTCCATCACATCCCGCCGTCGCCGCGTACCCAAGCGTCACCTCACCTCATTCTGCAGCTAGTGCGCCCGGGGAGGTTAGGCTGTGGAGCCGGATGACCGCCATCCTGGTTGTTGTCCCACTCGCCCCAATGTTCCTCTGCCTCAATCCGGCCTCGACGTCCAGTGTCCAGGCCGGCCTCCGTCCCTCAAAACACCGCCGTTCAGGTCGTACTCCCAAGGTACAGAGTTCAGATGGGTCTGTATCTCTGTGAAGTAATGAACTTGATATATATGTATGCAAGCATGTGTGATGGATATTGGATGTAAGCTTATCTGTGAAAATCAATCTGTGGTTTTGATGTATCAATGCATGTTTGGATTATTTTTTGTGTGTGTGGATGGAAGCAATTTCTTAGAATTAGCATGCTGATCTTATAGTTGTTGTGAAGAACTCCGCTTTCTGCCTTGCCTTCTGTTGCCCACAACGAATTCCCTGATTCTAGTGATTCTTGGATGAACATGAGATGTGCCATTTTAGTTGTGTTTGGTTCAATAGTATTTCAGCCCATTGCCAAGCCTACCTGGATACTCATGTGCTTTCGTGCATTCTTGCTAGGTGCTGTTAGAGCAAATGTTCATATGTACATGTATATAGGTTAGTCAAATTTGTAGCCTTGCAGATGTTCTATAGTTTACGGATACGCAAGCATTCAAGTGCATTTGCATACAGATGTACCAATTCAAGACAGTTGAGCTAATTGATTTGTAACTAATACAGTTTGTTCTGTTCTTAGCACTGCGCTGATTTCAGTTGGTTGATCGCTCAAATTCTGAAATGCTTACCAAAGGGAGGAGAGTTGCCGGGAGGGGTGAAGACATGTCTGCACATTATGCATTTGGGCCACATGAGGATGATGCGATTATCAAACACCGGCTTCTGACTAGGATCACAACTACCAGGGGTGAACCACCCCTAAAGAAGCTCCAAAAGAAGTTCATGTCCTTCGCTACTGAGGTGGAGAAGGATGCAGACAATACAAGTGACTGTGAGAGGCTGTACAAGGCCTTTCTGCAGGAAATTAACACTTTTGAGCTGCCTCTTCTTAAAAGCAAGGCTGTAGTTGATGCGAATCTCAGGGAGAAGGAGAGCTTCAACGAGCTGCAGGTTGAGATCCAGCGACAAATCTTGCAAGCTCAGACTGATATTGAGGATCTCAAGAAGCAACTTGAGCAAAGCAAGATTGAGAGGCAGCACAAAGAGGAGTGTGAAGCGATCAGAAAACTGATTTCCTCACAACCTCCACGGTCAGAAACCGAGAAACTTATATCTAATCTTGAGAAGGAGATAGCTAATTTGGAGGCCGAGAGTGCAGCATGTACAAGGACGTTGGAGCTTAGGAAGAAGCAGTTTGCTCTTCTTCTGCATGTGGTGAGTTTCTGGTTATGTTCTCTTTTACTTTCAGAATCATGGTTTTCCCCCTCTTGTGCAAGGATGATCAATAGAATATCAATTTTGAAATAGTTGTGATATAATGTTAAAATTTGATGCTTTTCCTGGTTCTGTTATCCACAATACAGCACAGTTTTTAGTAAGGAACAGCCTAGTTATCATACATGACCACTTACTGAATTTTACATCGGCACCCACCAACATCTGGGAGTATGCAGCTATTTGACGTCAATCAAATGATACCATTAACATCCATTTAATTGTACTTTCAAAACTAAAATTTATAGGTTTCGTCATTTTTATAATCAAATCGTGTGATGTACCATCTTGCTTTAAGCCTCTACTCTATATACTCCCTCTGTCCAAAATAAGTGTTGCTGATTTAGTACAAAGTTGTACTAAATCAGCGACACTTTTGGGACGGAGGGAGTATTATTTTTGGAGTTGGATACAGAATAGTCTAAACAGAATGCCTGCTCTAATATCGTACCTATTACAGGTGGAGGAATTGCAAATCTCGATCGAAGATGAGCAAAGGAACATAGCAGATGAGCTGAGAGCTGCCACGGAAGAGCCAAAGTTGAGCATAGAGGAAGGCAGCGGCGGCGCTTCAGATGCGATGGCTGTAGACTGATTAACGATCCTAGCACTTGCAGCTGCTTACCCTGCACGCTCAAGCATGCCTCGGTAGTTTCTGGGCACTGTCTTTCTTTGTAGGAGACCCCCTTTTTTTGTCGTTGCTGTGGTTTCTTTGAACTGTAAGCTGTATTCGACGCCGAAACCATTCCGTGCTTGTATGATAGAAATGCAGAATCATTGTGCTGTAATATGTACTCCAGATTTAGAATTGCAGTGTGATTATTTACTGAAAATGGCGGACTTGACAGTGTGCTTCTTTTGCCATGCTGGTTGGGGGTAAAACGGGCTGTCAAGGAGTGCCTGAAACTCTGGTTGGTGAATTTGTCTTACTCTTAACTCAGATGTCTGCAATAATCCATGGTTTATGAACTAATAGCTGATATGGATTATTGTTGTATTTATTCTGAATGAACCATTGGTGTATGAACTTCAGTAACGTCGACACACAATATGAACCTCAATTTTTTTTATGGTAAACAGTAGCACTCGGGTGAATGTTTTATTTTTCCGCCACTGCGCAACGGAAGAGCCTAGTAAGAGAAAAGGCCTAAATAAAACAAGATATCCATGATTGTAGGTCTGAATAAGCTTTTCTCTCTGCTCGGCGGTTGGTGATGGCAAGCTCTCTCCCTGAATATACCCATGGTAAGCGAACACAATTGTTCTTCGGAACAGTCGAAGATTGGATCGTCTCCCTGTAAAAGAGGACGAGTAGGATCGTGGCTAATGTTAATTTTGGGGGTGCCGCGGATTTCAAATTGTTGCTCGCTCTGGCGATGGTTGGGGGTTTGAATTGCAACACCGAACATGGCCGGGTCATGTCGTGGCTCCGGCGCGGATGCAGGAGAATGACGACGTTGGCTTCTCCAGGTACATGTTTGTAATTTCCATCTCTTTTTATTGCCTTGTAGGTAGTATGACACTTTTAATCCATGGCATATGACCTCGGCCAAAAAAAAAGTTTCCCCCGTCCGAAAACAAAGTTATTCATCAATAGCTCAAAAGATAGAAATGTACACATTCAACTGGCAACGAACGTGGTACACCTCACCAAGAAGCTATAAAAAATGGGAAGGAAATGAAAGAATCACAACGCAGGCAAGCCGCCCATTTTGCCCTCCACTCATGGAGGCGGGGCTAGCTCTTCGTGTCATTGGGTGATCTCGGCCACCGATACCCGAGCAGCCGTCGCGAAGGCCGTGATGATGCCGCCTCCCGCGACGGCCGCGACGTCCTCGTCCTCCTCCGGGGAGACCGAGACCGAGACCATGACCGCCGGCGGCGAGAGCGGCGGCGGCGTGGTGGTGGTGAGCATCTCGCCCTCGAGCGCGGCGCAGTAGGATGCGAAGTCGTCGGGCGTGACGTTGAGGCGGAAGCGCAGCGCGAAGAGGAACTCTAATTCGAGGCCGTTCATCTCCCGCACCTCCACGCCGCCCACCCGCGCGAAGTAGGCGTTGTTGTAGTGTCTGTGCACATAGAGTTGTACGGTCAGGTAACATGGAACTGTATATACAAAGTTAAAGTGACGTCGAACTACAACATGAGCAGATTGGAAGTTTTTGCCGCAAAAAAAAAAAGAACTGTTGTGCACATGGCGCATTAGCAGAAGCAACATCAGATAATTATTGTAGTAGCAACATTTTTTTGACGGGAAAGTTAAGTAGCAACATGGAACTACAAAGGGTAAATGTGCTGTTAAAGTAGGTGCGGGGGACGAGCTAGCGCTAGCCAGTGGTGATTGGTGGTACGCTGATGATGTATTTCTGAGTTAGGTGAGCGATCGAGTTCATGTGGGAGGGCAACGCCGTAGCGACCGGCCGGACGATCGGACGCCCCAACCGAACGTCGATCGACCATGCGCCTACCTACCGCTGAGGTGGGTGGTCCTATTATTTCGTTTTCATTTGTATCAGCGTAACCAACGAATTTACTTACGCACTGACCTGCGCTGTCTGCATTTTTTTAACTCTAATAAAGGAACAATTGCTAGTTAGTTGAAACGCCTCGTCACCTAAATAAAGTGAGCCCTAACTAACTAACTCTTACTTAATCTGATCTTCCTCCTATAAAAAATAATAATCTCATCTGATCTGGCGGGAGACAAAAAAAAAGAGAGAAGGACGGCGGCTGCTATCCGAGTCCAGCTCGACCGGCACTCTGGCAGCCAGAATAATCCACCACGGCCGTGCGATCCGCGTCGACCGGTGAAACGGTGGTTGTGCCAGATGAGTCGGACCACACGGACAGGCAGGCAGGCAGACAGCCACGTCAGACCCCGGGACCGCCCCACGTGTCACCCCGCACAACGAGGCCCTGCTCGGCGGCGACACCGACGCATGGCGGGCGCACGTTTTGACCCGGGCGCCCCTGCCGACACACCACCCTCAGCTCCAGCCAGCTCTACGCGCCGACAGCCCGCAGCAGCACACAGGTCACTCAGGTGAGAGATGGCTCTCATGTGTCCTCCTGTCAACAGCTTCTAAACAAGAAGCTTCTTCATTACTGTATTTTCATGTGTCCTGTCACACAGGTGAAAGTGGACTCGTTCGATCAAAGTATTTACTAAGCTGAGAAATGACATGCGCAGGTGCGCGGTCGGTCCGGTCGGCCGGCATGAACGCTACGATCGGTTGCACTTGCACATGCCACGAAAATGCACCTGCATATGAATCGATCCAAGCGCCAGCAATAACGCGGATGCGTGGTTAATTGGCAGACGGTCAACTGTGCCGTGCGAATTGTTAATCTCTCGGACTACGCGCTGGCTCCATCGTTCGTTCGACAACAATTTACACTGGCAGCGCATAAACCGGGAGGCGAAGCAATGGAGGTCGGATTGGGAGGAGACGGGAGCAGGCGGGCGCTACTCACATGTCGTCCATGAACTTGGCGGCGACCATGACGCTGGTGATGAGCAGGCGGTGCACGCTGTACGAGTTCACCGCCACCGCGGCCGCCTCATCCTCGCCGGCATCATCCTGCGGCGGCGCGGCGAGGCGGTCGAGGTAGGCGTAGGCGACCACGAAGCACGCCGGGCTGCACCCGGCGTACCGGTATATGCGCTCCGCGTACCGCCGCACGCCGATCTCCGGCTTCTTCTCCGTCGGCCCCCGGAACGCCGCCGAGCCGGAGCCGCACTCCACAGCGTCGCCGCGCTTGGCGGCGCGCTCGAGCAGGCCGGCGAGGACGGCCACCACCTTGGGCGGTGCGCCGGACGCGCGCTTGCTGCTGCTGGCCCGCCTCTCCATCTCCATGGGTGCTCTGCTGTGGGTGGGCTGTTGCGTGCGGCGGAGGCGAAGGCGAGGTGGGTGTGGAGGACGAGACGAGTGTGCGCGCGTGCCTGCTTTCCCGCTTAGCTTAATCTGTTGGCTTACATATACGCTTGCCGAGAGGAGTAAAATCGGCTGGATTGTTGCATAGGCGAGCCAGCTGGAGTGCTATATTTTGGTTTGGTTGAGCAGAGACGGGGCCGTCTATGTGTGCAGAGGCCAGAGGAGGGCATGCGTGTCCGTAACGGAGTCGGACGTTGAAGACCCAAGTTGACCGGGCTGATAAAAGCAACTCGATTTGACTTTTTTCCGATCGCATAAAAAGTCATGAGATCAAAAAAGAAATGTGAGAATGTGACAAAATCACAAGGACGTGTGATTTGCGTTTAACTTCTTGGTACAACTCTACAGCTTAGAGCATCTCCACTCGCCCCACCAGGCCGCCCAAGGCCCATTTTTATCGCAGGCGTCCAAAAATCGGCCAGTCACATCCCTAGAAGCCCACTTTTCGTCGCTTAGGCCCGAAATTGACGTCGGCGGACACAAGCCGTATCCTGGCGGCTTTGGCGCGAAAGCCTGGCGGGCCCGCCGAGTCAGCGACCTGCCGCGTCTCGTCTTCCTCATCGCCTCGTTTTCCCACGGAGAATCAATACGAAGGCTGCCACCGGTCAACCTTACATTGATTCCTCACGGGCGGCGCAGTGATGACGCGCCAACGCGCCGTTTCCCTCCCGCCATGCGTACACATGTCTGCTGCCCTCGGGCGGCTATAAAAAGCCACCCCTTCCTCGCCGGTGGATGGACTCTCCTTTGCCCGCAGTCCTCTCTCTTGTCGCCGACGCCCATCTCGCCTTTCTCCCCGTCTTCAGCCATCGCATCTACATCCGCCGATGGGAGAGCGTTTCCCCGACGACGGTGCGGCGGCCAACGGCTTCGGCCGCCACACCCTGCACGAGTGGGAGGCGTACCTCCTCCACAAGGCGAATTACCCGGCGCCGCCTGACATGCGCGTGCCGGGGCGTTGGAGGCTCAGTGCCAGAGGCGTCCCCGTCCCTCCGCAACCCGACATCGACCGCTTCCACGGCGAGATCACGCGTGTTCAGGCCTCCCTGCCGGAGGAGGTGCTGATGGGGAACGCAGTAATTTCAAAAAATTTCCTACGATCACGCAAGATCTATCTAGGAGATGCATAGCAACGAGAGGGGAGAGTGTGTCCACGTACCCTCGTAGACCGAAAGCGGGAGCGTTCAGTTAACGCGGTTGATGTAGTCGAACGTCTTCGTGATCCAACCGATCCAAGTACCGAACGTACGACACCTCCATGTTCAGCACACGTTCAACTCGATGGCGTCCCTCGTGCTCTTGATCCAGTTAAGGACGAGGGTGAGTTCCGTCAGCACGACAGCGTGGCGACGGTGATGATGATGTTACCGGCGCAGGGCTTCGTCTAAGCACTACGATGGTATGACCGAGGTGTGTAACCGTGGAGGGGGGCACTGCACACAGTTAAGAGAAACTTGTGTGTCCTAGGGTGCCCCTACCCCCGTATATAAAGGAGGGAGGGGGAGGCCGGCCGGCCCTATGGCGCGCCCTAAGAGGAGGAGTCCTACTAGGACTTCCTAGTCCTAGTAGGATTCCTCTCCAAGGAAGAAGGGGGGAGGAAGGAGAGGGAGAGGGAGTAGGAAAGGGGGGGGGCGCCGCCCCCCTTCCCCTAGTCCAATTCAGACCCAAGGGGGGCGTGGCCGGCCCTGGCTGCCCTCCTCTCTCTCCACTAAGGTCCATGGTGGTCCATTAGTTCCCCGGGGGTTCCGGTAACCCCTACCGGCACTCCATTTTTACCTGAAATCATCCGGAACACTTCCGGTGTCCGAATAACATGGTCCAATATATCAATCTTTATGTCTCGACCATGTCGAGACTCCTCGTCACATCCGTGATATCATCCGCGACTCCGAACAAACTTCAGTCATCAAAAACACGTAACTCATAATACATATCATCATCCAACGTTAAGCGTGCGGACCCAACGGGTTCGAGAACTATGTGGACATGATCGAGACACATCTTTTACCAATAACCAATAGCGGAACCTGGATGCTCATATTGGCTCCTACATATTCTATGAAGATCTTTATCGGTCAAACCGCATAACAACATACGTTGTTCCCTTTGTCATCGGTATATTATTTGCCCGAGATTCGATCGTCGGTATCATCAAACCTAGTTCAATCTCATTAACGGCAAGTCTCTTTACTCGTTCTGTAATACTTCATCCCGCAACTAACTTATTAGTCACATTGCTTGCAAGGCTTATAGTGATGAGCATTACCGAGAGGGCCCAGAGATACCTCTCCAAAACACGGAGTGACAAATCCTAATCTCGGTCTATGCCAACCCAACAAACACCTTCGGAGACACTTGTAGAGCATCTTTATAATCACCCAGTTACGTTGTGACGTTTGATAGCACACAAGGTGTTCCTCGTTATTCGGGAGTTGCATAATCTCATAGTCAGAGGAACATGTATAAGTCATGAAGAAAGCAATAGCAATAAACTTATCGATCATTATGCTAAGCTAACGGATGGGTCTTGTCCATCACATCATTCTCTAATGATGTGATCTCGTTTATCAAATGACCACACATGTATATGGTCAGAAAACATAACCATCTTTGATTAACGAGCTAGTCAAGTAGAGGCATACTAGGGACACTTAGTTTTTTCTATGTATTCACACATGTAATAAGTTTCCGGTTAATACAATTCTAGCACGAATAATAAACATCTATCATTATATAAGGAAATATAAATAACAACCTTATTATTGCCTCTAGGGCATTTTCCTTCAGTCTCCCACTTGCACTAGAGTCAATAATCTAGTTCACATTGCCATGTGATTAAACACCAATAGTTCACATCTATTGTGATTAACACCCATAGTTCACATCGCCATGTAACCCACACCCAAAGGGTTTAATAGAATCAATAATCTAGTTCACATTGCTATGTGATTAACACCCAAAGAGTACTAAGGTGTGATCATTTTTTGCTCGTGAGAGAAGCTTAGTCAACGGGTCTGTCACCTTCAGAGCCGTATGTGTTTTGCAAATATTCTATGTCTACAATGCTCTGCATGGAGCCACCCTAGCTAATTGCTCCCACTTTCAATATGTATCCAGATTGAGACTCGGAGTCATCTGGATTGGTGTAAAAGCTTGCATCGACGGAACGCTTTATGACGAACTCTTTATCACTTTCATAACCGAGAAATATTTCCTTAGTCTTCTTAGGTAACTGAGGATACTTTGACCGATGTCCAGTGATCCACTCCTGGATCACTATCGTACCCCCTTGCCAAACTCATGATAAGGTGCACAACAGGTCTGGTACACGGCATAGCATACTTTATAGAACCTATGGCTGAGGCATAGGGAATGACTTTCATTCTCTTTCTATTTTCTATTGTGGTCGGGTTTTGAGTCTTACTCAACTTTACACCTTGCAACACAGGCAAGAACTCCTTCTTTGACTGTTCCATTTTGAACTACTTCAAAATCTTGTTCAAGGTATGTACTCATTGAAAAATCTTATCAAGCGTCTTGATCTATCTCTATAGATCTTGATGCTCAATTTGTAAGCAGCTTTACCGAGGTATTTCTTTGAAAAAACTCCTTTCAAACTTTCCTTTATGCTTTCCAGAAAATTCTACATCATTTCCGATCAACAATATGTTATACACATATACTTATCAGAAAAGCTGTAGTGCTCCCACTCACTTTCTTGTAAATACAGGCTTCACCGCAAGTCTGTATAAAATTATATGCTTTGATCAACTCATTAAAGCGTATATTCCAACTCCGAAATGCTTGCACCGGTCCATAGATGGATTGCTGGAGCTTGCACACCTTGTTAGTATCTTTAGGATCGACAAAACCTTCTGGTTGCATCATATACAACTCTTCTTTAAGAAATATCCATTTAAGGAATGCAATTTTGACATCCATTTGCCACATCTCATAAAATATGGCAACTGCTAACATGATTCAGATGGATTTAAGCATCGCTACAGTTGTAGTCAACACCTTGAACTTGTCGAAAACCTTTTGCGACAAGTCGAGCTTTGTAGATAGTAATACTACCATTAGTGTCCGTTTTCCTTTTGAAGATCCATTTATTTTTTATGTCTTGCCGATCATCGGGCAAATCCACCAAAGTCCACACTTTGTTCTTATACATGGATCCCATCTCAGATTTCATGGCCTCAAGCCATTTCGCGGAATCTGGGCTCATCATCGGTTCCTCATAGTTTGTAGATTCATCATGGTCTAGTAACATGACTTCTAGAATAGGATTACCGTACCACTCTGGTGCAGACCGTACTCTGGAAGACCTACCAGGTTCTGTACTAACTTGATCTGAAGTTTCATGATCATCATCATTTGCTTCCTCACCAATTGGTGTAGGAATCACTGGAACTGATTTCTGTGATGAACTACTTTCCAACTGAGGAGAAGGTACAATTACCTCATCAAGATCTGCTTTACTCCCACTCACTTTTTTCGAGAGAAACTCCTTCTCTAGAAAGGATCCATTCTTAGCAACAAATATCTTGCCTTCAGATTTGTGATAGAAGGTGTAGCCAACAGTTTCCTTTGGGTATCCTATGAAGACGCACTTCTCCGATTTGGCTTTGAGCTTATCAGGTTGAAGCTTTTTCACATAAGCATCACAGCCCCAAACTTTAAGAAACGACAACTTTGGTTTCTTGCCAAACCACAATTTATAAGGTGTCGTCTCAACGGATTTTGATGGCGCCCTATTTAAAGTGAATGCAGCCGTCTCTAAAGCCTAACACCAACATGATAGCAGCAAATCAGTAAGAGACATCATAGATCGCACCATATCTAATAAAGTGCGGTTACGACGTTCGGGCACACCATTATGCTGTGGTGTTCCAGGTGGCATGAGCTGTGAAACTATTCCACATTGTTTTAAATGAAGGCCAAACTCGTAACTCAAATATTCTCCTCCATGATGAGATCGTAGAAACTTCTATTTTCTTATTACAATGATCCTCCACTTCACTCTGAAATTCTTTGAACTTTTCAAATGTTTCAGACTTGCGTTTCATTAAGTAGATATACCCATATCCGCTCAAATCACCTGTGAAGGTCAGAAAATAATGATACCTGCCACGAGCCTCAACACTCATCGGACCGCATACATCGGTGTGTATTATTTCCATTAAGTCATTAGCTCGTTCCATTGTTCCGGAGAACGAAGTTTTAGTCATCTTGCCATAAGGCACGGTTTCGCAAGTATCAAATGATTCATAATCAAGTGATTCCAAAAGCCCATCAGTATGTAGTTTCTTCATGCGCTTTACACCAATATGACCTAAATGGCAGTGCCACAAGTATGTTGCACTATCATTATCAACTTTGCATCTTTTTTGGAATCAATATTATGAATATGTGTATCACTACGATCGAGATTCAATAAACCATCAACATTGGGTGTATGACCATAGAAGGTTTTATTCATGTAAATAGAATAACAATTATTCTCTGTCTTAAATGAATAACCGTATTGCAATAAATATGATCTAATCATATTCATGCTCAACAGAAACACCAAATAACATTTATTTAGGTTCAACACTAATCCCAAAAGTATAGGGAGTGTGCGATGATGATCATATCAATCTTTGAACCACTTCCAACATACATCGTCACTTAACCCTCAACTAGTCTCTATTTATTCTGCAACTCCTGTTTCGAGTTACTAATTTTAGCAACCGAACAAGTATCAAATACCCAGGGGTTATTATGAGCACTAGTATGGTACACATCAATAACATGTATATCAAATATACCTTTGTTCACTTTGCCATCCTTCTTATCCACCAAATGTTTGGGGTAACTCCGCTTCCAGTGACCATTTCCTTTGAAGTAAAATCACTTAGTTTCAGGCTTAGGTCCAGCTTTGGGCTTCTTCACAGGAGTGAGAACTTGCTTGCCATTGAAGTTCCCTTTCTTTCCCTTTGCCCTTTTCTTGAAACTAGTGGTCTTGTCAATCATCAACACTTGATGCTCTTTCTTGATTTCTATCTTCATCGATTTTCACTATCACGAAGAGCTCGGGGATCGTTTTCGTCATCCCTTG
This sequence comes from Triticum dicoccoides, assembly GCF_002162155.2. Classification (NCBI taxonomy): domain Eukaryota; kingdom Viridiplantae; phylum Streptophyta; class Magnoliopsida; order Poales; family Poaceae; genus Triticum; species Triticum dicoccoides. Next base: position 102,256,694 of record NC_041391.1, on the reverse strand, counting down.
CATACTATAGTTCATCACGAAGTTCCAGTAACTTGGTGATGGTGACTAGAGAACTCTATCAATCACTATCTTATCTGGAAGATTAACTCCCATTTGATACAAGCGATTGTAGTACCCAGACATTCTAAGCACATGCTCACTAGCTGAGCAATTATCCTCCATCTTTTAGGCGAAGTATTTGTCTAAGGTCTCATACCTCTCGACACAGACATGAATCTGACATACCAATTTCAGCTCTTGGAACATCTCATATGCTCTGTGGCGTTCCAAACATTTTTGAAGTCCCGGTTCTAAGCCGTAAATCATGGTGTACTAAACTATCAAGTAGTCATCATATCGAGCTAGCCAAGCATTCATAACATCTGCATCTGCTCCTGCAATAGGTCTGTCACCTAGCGGTGCATCAAAGACATCATTCTTCTATGCAGCAATGAAGATAAACCTCAGATCACAGACCCAATCCGCATCATTGCTACTATCATCTTTCAACTTAGTTTTCTCTAGGAACATATCAAAAACATAGGGAAGCTACAACGCGAGCTATTGATCTACAACATAATTTGCATAATACTATCAGGACTAAGTTCATGATAAATTAAAGTTCAGTTAATCATATTACTAAAGAACTCTATCGGTGGAAACGACACCTATGGGATCACGGGAATCCCTACTACGGTTGCAGGGCGCGGGGTCGAGAGAAGAGCGGGATCAATAGTCAGTCCAAGCACACGGGTCATTTACCCAGGTTCGGGCCGCGACGTGCGTAATACCCTAGTCCTGCTTTGGTGTCTATTTGATTGTTCTTGGAGTTCTTGAGCTAGCTACGATGAGTAACTTTTCAAGGGGTCCGAATCCCTCTCCAGTGTGCCTCGGGCCTCCTTTTATAGTCAAGGGGATCACGACAGTGGCACACAGGAGGTGGCATCGGTGTAAAGTGGCTAAGCTTATCGCTAGCCATTATGGGACAAGACGCATTTAATGCGCCCCTTAGGTGTCCCCCTAACTTTATCGGAGACGGAAACTAACCCATGTCTCATCCTTCGCCGCTCCACCCTGCTTGGACACGCGTCTAGGCCAGCGGGGCGCGTGGCGCCATGTAAGCTGGCTGGCAGCTGAGGTGGCGCGGTGGTAGGGTCTTCACGAAGATTTGCATGCCACCACGTAGGCGTCGCTGAGTTGGCCTAGAGGCCTCCTGTTGACACACAGGTGCCTGCCTAGCTGGTGGGCTGGCAGCTGCATGGGAACGGCGGTGGGATCTTGGTAGGCATGGGCCTGGTTGTGGCCCCGTGGATGCCATCGGCAAGGGCCTTTCCGGTGCCCCGGCAAGGGTCTTGCCACGACGCTGTGGTCGTCCTCGGCAAGGATCTTGTCGGAGGTCTTGTGGATTTCCTCGGCAAGGATCTCGCCAAGTATCATCGTCTTCTATTCTTTGTCTTCACAAAGATCTACATGCCACCACAGAAGTGCCTCCCGAGCCCTGGTTCCAATGAGGTTGACGGTGTTGGGAAACATTGGGCCCAAAGGTGGCGCATTCTGCTGGCGTGGGATTGGGCAAGTTGCCCCGGCAAGGCTCCTGCCGGAGCTGCGTAGGCTGCCCCGGCAAGGATCTTGCCGGGGAGAAACACCTCGCCTCCTTGTCCCTTGTGCTTCTGGTCTTGGCGTTGCTCTGACCGTCCTGTGGTTTTGACTCCTCCCTTTGCCCTGCTTAGTGTGGTGGTGGGCGCGGCTCTGACTGCCCGTGCACCTTGTAAGGGGTACAAAGGAGAGCCCCTACTTTAGTACACCGATAGGAGCCCCCGGGCCTGGGCCACACATAAGCGCAACGTGTTGTTGGTCTAGGCCCAGAATGGTGCACTGGCAGGTGGGGCGGAATTTGCCGCAGTAACTTCTCCTGTCTGCTGCGCTTCCCCACGACCTGCGTTGAATGTGTGATGTGGGGGCCGTGTGTGACGTGGGGATCATGCGTGGAGCGGCTGCTGCATGCATGCATCACATTGCAGTTAATGGGAAAAGAGGCGGCCCATGTCTTCCCCATAAAAAGGAATAACCGCGGGACGCACTGCTCATTTACCCCCTGCGCTTTCCCCAATCTCGGAATCATCGTCCCGTCCTTCTTCCTCCTCAAGCTCTTGCACTTTCTCGCCACCGCCGTGCCTTCCATTGCTCTTAATCCCTCGCTCTCCTCCAACCTCATGGCGTCTAAACCCAGCAAGGCCAAGGGAGCGGCCAAGGACGCGAAGGAGAAGGAGGTGCCGGAGAGTGAGGCGGTAGTGCGGCGGGCGCAGTTCGCCTACTTCTCCCCATCTTCAGTCGACGTCTTCGACCTCAGGGATTATTTCAAGCCTTTGTGGGGGATGCTGATGACAGAGCACCCTGCCATCCATGTCCTCCCCGTCGATTGCAACAAGGCCTTCTCAGAGTGGTATCCATTTTTGTTGATTTCTTCTTCTGCGGGCTTTGCCTCCCTTTCTCTAGTTTTTCAACGATGTCATGTGCACTTTTGGCTTCCATCTGTTGGATCTTACGCCGAATGCCATGGTGGGCTTGGCGCTCTTTGCCCACCTTTGTGAGGGCTTTGCCAAGGTGCTTCCCAGCACGGCGCTCTTCCGCCACTACTTCTACCCTCACATCCAACCTGGGGGTGCCCTTTCTGGGAGCGTCGCCTGGATCCCGAGGGCCCAGGAAAAAGGCGCATATCCGGAGGGTGCCTCGAGGGAGAGGTGGGAAGAGTGGCGGGGCCGATGGTGCTGGATTATGGAGAAGAACACGCCAGAGTTCTGCCGGGGCGTTCGTCAGGAGCCGCTGATCCATAACACGGCCTGGAGCAACCTCGACGCCGATGATATGAAGTTCTCGATCGCCACCACCAGGATTCACCGCCTCACCGAGGCCGGGCTCACCCTTGAGATGATTAGGGCGGATTTTATCCGCCGCCGAATCGCTCCGCTGCACAACAAGGGGAGGCCGACCTGGGATTTCAGGAACGTGGCGGACATCATGAGGCTCCGCCCCGGCCTGAAGCACAACCTCACAATGATGGGGCACGCCTGGCATTGCCAGAGGCTCTTCCAACTTGACATGTTTACCGGTGGCAGGGTGGAGAGGACCGGCAAGGCCAAGAAGTCCGGCAAGACCATCAAGGGGCCCTTATTCGGGCTGCCGGCTGGTGTGGTCCCGCTGAGAAACAACTCCCACCAGTCCGACATCCTTGACAGGATGCCGGACTTCAACGTGCACAGTCTTGTTCCGAGCTAGGCCGAGCCCCCGGCACACGTGGTGCAGGAGTTTTTTGACACCCTGGTGGAGGATCTTTACCACGAGGAGCCGCTGCTCATCTAGCACACTACCCAAGAGGAGCTGGACTACATCACCGCCAGGATGGCAGAGACGGATCTTATCAAGGCGGCCGGCAACGCCAGCGGCATGGAGAACGAAACTACCGTGGCCGCAGAGGAGAAGGAGTTCACCCAGTGGGCGAAGTCTGCCGGGGAGGCCAGCAGCACTGGCGCCGAGGTCCCCCTTGTTTAAGACGTGGCCGAGGAGTCGGCTGAAGAAGAGGCCAAATCTGATGATCCTCTGGCCACGAAGAAAAGGCGTGTCCTGCGGCGGGTCAAGTCTGGTGAGCCGGTCCGGTCTGGCAGGGTCGTGCGGCAGCAAGGGGCTCAGGGGGAGGCCGTGCGCGAAACAAGGGCTGAGGCAGCGAAGAAGAGGGCCGTGGTGGTGAAGAAGAAGACGACTGCCTCTTCTTCGTCCAAGCGCTACCGGACTCCATCGCCTTCTCCTCCTCCCATGGATGCCGACCCGAGGGTCACCTTCGACTTTTCGTCCCTCAGCCCAAGGAGGAAAAGGAAGGCAACAGATTAAGAGGCAGAGGACGAGTAAGCATCTTGCCCCCCGTCATTCCTATCCTTTCCAGCCACGCTGCTTCTCTTGACTTGTATTTGTCTTGGCAAGGACGCGGAGACGCTGGCCTAGCGGGTGGTGAAGAAGGCGAAAGCCTCGAAGGGCAGCCAGCCCTCGGTGGGCACTTCAAATGTGCCGCTGGTGGTGGAGAGCAGCCTGGACAACAGCCCCAGGCGCATCCCCCGTTTCAGCCCCTAGCATAAGCCCACCGCCCATTCCTTTCCCTATGACTGCCGAAGCGGGGGGTGTTGACGCTGACCTTGCCGGGTTCACAGGAGAAAAACGACAGCAGGAGGAGCCACTGAGGTCTTCTCCCAACACGCCGCCCCCTTCTCCCACGCCACCCCGAGGGGCGTCGCCGGCAAGGGCATCCACCACCGAGCCCATGCACACGGAGGAGGAGGAAGTGGACTTGGGTGCTGGCGGCCCTGTCCCGACACCGAACGAAGGTGGGAGGGGGGCCACTTCTTCACAGCCCGACACGGGTGAGTTCATTCGCCTTTTGTCTTTGCTCGTTTCTTTTTTTCTCTTCTTGATCTTTGGTTTGGCCCTGCTTTACCCTCCTTGGTATCTAGGCGCTCCCCTGGCGGACAAGGAGAACACCGACACCGTCATCGAGGAGGTCGCCAAGGACGCCGAGGCCGAGGCCACCAAGATCGTTGTCGAGGAAGCCGCCAAGGATGATGAGGATGCCGCCAAGGAGGCCGGCAAGGATGCCGCCGAGGAGGCCGGCAAGGGTGCCGCTGCTGGGAAGGCTGGCAAGGCCACTGCCGAGGAGGGGATGGTTGATGACCAACCCTCCTCCGCTGCCTCTGGCTCAGGCAAGTATTTGAAGGTGGGCGATGACCTGTTCGTCCACCTTCTTGGGACGGTGAGCACCGGATCGCCCATCGAGGGAGAAGTGTTTGATGACGAGGTGCTTGCCGCTGCCGGGCTTGAGGTCGTTGACGAGCCGAGCGCTGGTGGTGGCGGTACCCAAGAGGAGTGGCTCCTCCAGGCCATGAGCGTCAGCTTCAACAAGCTTCAGATGCTCCACGGCGCCCGTCTGGACAAGGCGAAGTCCAAGGAGGCGGTAGTGAACAAGGCAGAGGCAGACATCGAGGAGCGCGTCACCGAGGCGCAGGCCTAGTTCCGCCAGGCTCATGAGGATATGAAGGCCGCCCAGGACCAGCTGGCCGAGCGTGGCCAAGAGCTCATCCTGAAGCAGGTCGACATCGAGAAGGCCGAGGAGGTAGCATGGGCACAGGCTGCCGAGGACGAAGCCACCCGATGCCAGCACCCCGCCGAGCTGAACTCCCAGGAGGAGGACCTTGCCACCTGTGAGGCGGCACTCGCTGCCGCACTCCGTGGCAAGAACGAGGAGGTCGATAAGCTTGTCACGCAGTGAACCTAGGGACTAGAGTAGAAGCATCAAGAAGCACTCGATGCTCAAGCCCGGGCTCATGACGACAAGGTGAAGGAGCTGGAGGCGGGGCGGGATGGCTTGAAGAACCAAGCCCTGGAGCTGTCTAAGGAGAAACACACGCTCAACAGGGCTCTGGTCCAGGCGCATGCTGCGGTCCTCGGCAAGGCTGAGCCGCTCTCCACGGCCAATGACGCCATCAGGACCTGAAGCTTAAGCTGGAGGGCCTAGAGGGGACGCTTTCGGAGGCCAAAACCCGGGAGGGGATCCTAACCCAGCGCCTGGAGGAGGAGAAGCAGCTACGGGCGAATGAGGCTGCCAACCACGAAGATCATGTGAAGGGAGAAAAGCTGTGGATCAGCCGCGTTGTCGATGTCGCCAACAGGATCACCAAGAAGTTGGCTGATATGGGGATGCCGAACGTGAGGTACACCCCGGAACCAAGCGTGACACCCAATGCCAGGCTAACCATATTCTTTGAAGGTGTTCTTGAGGCCCTGGAGCGGTACCGCTCTAACTGGGCGAGCTCTCTGGCCGATGAGGCCCGGATGCTTTGCCGGGGTGCCATGACCAAGGTCCTCACCAAACTGGCGTACTGGAAACAACACCTATGGGATCACGGGAATCCCTACTACGGTTGCGGGGCGCGGGGTCGAGAGAAGAGCGGGATCAATAGTCAATCCAAGCACATGGGCCGTTTACCCAGGTTTGGGTCGCGACGTGCATAATACCCTAGTCCTGCTTTGGTGTCTATTTGAGTGTTCTTGGAGTTCTTGAGCTAGCTACGATGAGTAACTTGTTGCTACCTCTTGAGCATGCGTTGGTTTTTCCCTTGAAGAGGAAAGGGTGATGCAGCAAAGTAGCGTATGTATTTCCCTCTGTTTTGAGAACCAAGGTATCAGTCCATTAGGAGGCTCCTCAAAAGTCCCACACACCTACACAAACAAACAAGAACCTCACAACCAACATGATAAAAGGGTTGTCAATCCCTTCACGGAAACTTGAGAAAGTGAGATCTGATAGAGATAATATGATAAGATAAATATTTTTGGTATTTTTATGATATAGATTGGAAAGTAAAAGATGCAAATAAAAGTAGATGGAAAACTTGTATGATAAAATATAGACCCGGGGACCATAGGTTTAACTACTAGCTTCTCTCAAGATAGCATAATTATTACGGTGGGTGAACAAATTAGTGTCGGGCAATTGATAGAAAAGTGCATAGTTATGAGAATATCTAGGCATGATAATGTATATAGGCATCACATCCGCAACAAGTAGACCGACTCCTGCCTGCATCTACTACTATTAATCCACACATCGACCTACTCCTGCCTGCATCTAGAGTATTAAGTTCATAAGAACAGAGTAACGCATTAAGCAAGATGACATGATGTAGAGGGATAAACTCATGCAATATGATATAAACCCCATCTTTTTATCCTCGATGGCAACAATACGATACGTGTCGTTTCCCCTACTGTCACTGGGATCGAGCACCACAAGATTGAACCCAAAGCTAAGAACTTCTCCCATGGCAAGAAAGATCAATCTAGTAGGCCAAACCAAACTGATAATTCGAAGAGACTTGCAAAGATAACCAATCATACAAAAAAGAATTCATAGGAGATTCAAATATTTCTCATAGATAAACTTGATCATAAACCCACAATTCATCGGATCTCGACAAACACACCGCAAAAAGAGTTACATCGAATAGATCTCCAAGAAGAGGAAGGAGAACTTTGTATTGAGAATCAAAGAGAGAGAAGCATCCATCTAGCTAATAACTATGGGCGCGAAGGTCTGTGGTAAACTACTCACAACTCATCGGAGAGACCTTGGTGGTGATGGAGAGGCCCTCCATGGTCGATTCCCCCTCCGGCGGAGCACCGACGAAGGCTCCAAGATGGGCTCTCGCGGATACAGAATGTTGCGGTGGTGGAAATAGTTTTTCGTGGTGCTCCCGGATGGTTTCGGGGTACGAAGATATATATAGGCGAATGAAGTCGGTCAGGGGAGCCACGAGGGGCCCACGAGGCAGGGGGGCACGCCCACCCATACTGGGCACGCTGGCCACCCTCGTGGCCGCTTCGGATGCTTCTTGACGTCCACTCCAAGTCTCCTCGATTGCGTTTGTTCCAAAAAGATCGCTTCCGAAGGTTTCATTCCGTTTGGACTCCGTTTGATATTCCTTTCCTTCGATATACTGAAATAGGCAAAAAACAGCAATTCGGGCTGGGCCTCCGCTTAGTAGGTTAGTCCCAAAAATGATATAAAAGTGTAAAGTAAAGCCCATAAACATCCAAAACAGGTAATATAATATCATGGAACAATCAAAAATTATAGATACGTTGGAGACGTATCAAGCATCCCCAAGCTTAATTCCTGCTCGTCCTCGAGTAGGTAAATGATAAAAACAGAAATTTTGATGTGGAATGCTACCTAGCATATTTCTCAATGTATTTCTCTTTATTGTGGCATGAATGTTTAGATCCAAATGATTCAAAATAAAAGTTCATATTGACAAAAAGATAATAATACTTCAAGCATACTAACTAAGCAATCATGTCTTCTCAAAATAACATGGCAAAGGAAAGTTCATCCCTACAAAATCATATAGTTTGGTTATGTTTCATTTTCGTTACACAAGAATGCCCTCATCATGCACAACCCCGATGATGAGCCAAGCAATTGTTTCATACTTTAGTAATCTCAAACTTTTTTTAACCTTCACGCAATACATGAGAGTGAGCTATGGATATAGCACTATGGGTGGAATAGAATATAATGATAGGGGTTATGTGGAGAAGACAAAAAAGGAGAAAGTTTCACATCGACGCGGCTAATCAACGGGCTAGGGAGATGCCCATCAATTGATGTCAATGCGAGGAGTAGGGATTGCCATGCAACAGATGCACTAGAGCTATAAATGTATGAAAGCTCAACAAAAGAAACTAAGTGGGTGTGCATCCAACTTGCTTGCTCATGAAGACCTAGGGCATTTGAGGAAGCCCATTGTTGGAATATACAAGGCAAGTTCTATAATGAAAAATTCCCACTTAGTAAATGAAAATGACAACGTAGAAGACTTTCTATCATAAAGACCATGGTGCTATTTTGAGCACAAGTGTGGAAAAAGATAGTAGCATTGTCCCCCTTTTTTGGGCCTTTTTTCCCTTTCTTTTTTTCCTTTTTCTTTTATTTTATTTGGCTTTTTTGGCCTTTTTTTATTTGGGACAATGCTCTAAAAATGATGATCATCGCACATAGGATGACTCTATATGAATGCCTCTGGTGGTGTACCCGGATATGCAATGACTCAAGAGCGACATGTATAAAAATCATGCATGGTGGCTTTGCCACAAATACGATGTCAACTACATGATCATGCAAAAAGCAATATGACAATGATGAAGCGTGTCATAATAAACGGAACGGTGGAAAGTTGTATGGCAATATATCTCGGAATGGCTATGGAAATGCCATAATAGGTAGGTATGGTGGCTGTTTTGAGGAAGATATAAGGAGGTTTATGTGTGATAGAGCGGATCGTATCACGGGATTTGGATGCACTGGCGAAGTTTGCACCAACTCTCGAGGTGAGAAAGGGCAATGCACAGTACCGTAGAGGCTAGCAATGATGGCAAGGTAAGAGTGCGTATAATCCATGGACTCAACATTAGTCACCAAGAACTCACATACTTATTGCAAAAATCTACACGTCATAAAAAACCAAGCACTACGCGCATGCTCCTAGGGGGATAGATTGGTAGGAAAAAACCATCGCTCGTCCCCGAGTGCCACTCATAAGGTTGACAATCAAAGAACACCGCATGCTTCAAATTTGTCACACAACGGTTACCATACGTGCATGCTACGGGACTTGCAAACCTCAACACAAGTATTTCTTAAATTCACAATTACATCAACTAGCATGACTCTAATATTACAGCCTTCATGTCTCAAAACAATTATTAAGCATCAAGTTACTCCTAGTATTCAATTCACTTCCTATGATAGTTTTTATTATACCCAACTTGGATGCCCACCATTCTAGGACCAATTTTTTAACCATAGCAAATACCATGATGTTCTAAAAGACTCTCAAAATAATATAAGTGAAGCATGAGAGATCAATAATTTCTACAAAATAAAATCACCATCGTGCTCTAAAAAGATATAAGTGAAGCACTAGAGCAAAACTGCATAGCTCAAAAGATATAAGTGAAGCACATAGAGTATTCTAATAAATTCCGAATCATGTGAGTCTCTCCCAAAAGGTGTGTAAATCAAGGATGATTGTGGTAAACTAAAAATCAAAGACTCGTATCATACAAGATGCTCCAAGCAAAACACATATCGTGTGGTAAATAAAAATATAGCTCCAAGGAAAGTTACCGATAGATGAAGACGAAAGAGGGGATGCCTTCCGGGGCATGGAGCAAAACACATATCGTGTGGTAAATAAAAATATAGCTCCAAGGAAAGTTACCGATAGATGAAGACGAAAGAGGGGATGCCTTCCGGGGCATCCCCAAGCTTAGGCTTTTGGTTGTACTTGAATATCTTGGGGTGCCATGGGCATCCCCAAGCTTAGGCTTTTTCCACTCCTTATTCCATAGTCCATCAAATCTTTACCCAAAACTTGAAAACTTCACACCACAAAACTCAACAGGAAATCTCATAAGCTCCGTTAGTGCAAGAAAGAAAAACCACCACATAAGTTACTGTAATGAACTCATTATTTATTTATATTGGTGTTAAACCTACTTTATTCCAACTTCTCTATGGTTCATACCCCCCGATACTAGCCATAGATGCATCAAAATAAGAAAACAACACACGAAAAACAGAATCTGTCAAAAACAGAATAGTCTGTAGAAATCTGTAACTTTCTAATACTTCTGGAACCTTAAAAATCCTACCAAAATAGGAAGTCCTAGTAAATTTGTCTATTGATCTACAGAAAAAGGAATCAACGCAAAATCACGTTTATGTGATTTATTGAATTTTTTCTCGTGAGTGCGAAGTTTCTGTTTTTCAGCAGAATCAAATTAACGTTCACCCAAGGTTATCCTATAGGTTCTACTTGGCACATACACTAATTAAAACATAAAAAACACATCTAACCAGAGGCTAGATTAATTATTTATTACTAAACAGGGACAAAAATCAAGGAACAAAAATAAAATTGGGTTGTCTCCCAACAAGCGCTTTGCTTTAAAGCCTTTTTAGCTAGGCATTGAGATTTCAATGATGCTCACATAAAAGACAAGAATTGAAGCATAAAGAGAGAATCATAAAACATGTGACAAACACATCTAAGTCTAACATAATTCCTATGCATAGGCATATTATAAGCAAACAAATTTGCAAGGCAAGCAAAAACTAGCATGTGCAAGGAAGAAGAAAGCAATCTCAACATGACGAGAGGTAATTTAGTAAGATAAAAAATTCTACGACCATATTTTCCTCTCTCATAATAATTACATGTAGGATCATAGGCAAACTCAACAAAATATCTATCACATAACATATTCTTAACACGATCCACATGCATGTGAAGTTGACACTCTTCCAAAATAGTGGGATTATCATTAACTAAAGTCATGACCTCTCCAAACCCACTTTTATCAAAAATATCATAAGATTGAACATACTCCAAATATGTGGGATCTAAAGTTGACACTCTTCCAAACCCACTTTCAATATTTTTGCAAACATTATTATTAATCTCATATTCATCAAGGGGCTCAAATAAATTTTCAAGATCATAAGAAAAATCAACCCAATCATGATCATTGCAACAAGTAGTAGACAAAGAAAAACTAGCATCCCCAAGCTTAGGGTTTTGCATATTATTAGCACAATTGACATCAAGGGAATTTATAATAACATCATTGCAATCATGCTTTTCATCGAAGGAACTATCAAGTATGGGTGCAATAGCAACGATCTCATGTTTAGCATAAGGAACTATAGCAAATTCATCTTCATAAATATTGGCATCATGGCCACAAGAATAGCAAGCATCATGTTCATCAAGGGATATTTCAATCAAATCATCAGAATCATAATTATCTATAGATTCATGCATATCCTTATTTCCTTCCAAAGAAACACTCATTCTCTCAATAAATTCCTTAACATAGGCATTATGAGCAAAGTTTTCATAGCAATATTTAAGTATGTCAGAATTTTCAGATTTGTAGAGAGTAATATCATACTTTTCAATCAAAGAAGCAACTTCATGAGCACCCTTAAAAATGACAAATTCTTCAATTTGTTCGATATCATAGTAACTATAAACACCTTTTGCATAAGAAGATAAGATTTCATTATCATTAAACTCACATAGGTAGGGAAGGTGTTTTTTAGGGTTCTTAGAGCAACAAGTAAAATCATAAATTTCACAAAGATTCCAAGCATAGCATAGCAAACTATTTATGTGATACCATAAGAGCTTCCCCTTTTCAGACAAATGATGACGCGCAAAAATGAGCATGCTCATCTAAAGATTTCCCATCAACTAGGCTAGTTGGGGTTTCAGCACGAGAGCATAAGGATTGAAGATGATCCAAGTATAACACTTTAAGTTGATCCATAACAATAGATTTTTAGCAAGCAAAGATGCAAGCACATAGAAGGCACATGGAGACACAAGTAAACATAAGATTGAATGGAAGAAGGACGAATAAAATGGCAAAGGTGAAGTGGGGGAGAGGAAAATGAGAGGCAAATGGCAAATAATGTAATGCGAGGGAGATGAGTTTGTGATGGGTACTTGGTATGTCTTGACTTGAGTGAAGAACTCCCCGGCAACGGCGCCAGAAATCCTTCTTGCTACCTCTTGAGCATGCGTTGGTTTTTCCCTTGAAGAGGAAAGGGTGATGCAGCAAAGTAGCGTAAGTATTTCCCTCAGTTTTGAGAACCAAGGTATCAATCTAGTAGGAGGCTCCTCAAAAGTCCCACGCACCTACACAAACAAACAAGAACCTCACAACCAACGCGATAAAGGGGTTGTCAATCCCTTCACAGAAACTTGCAAAAGTGAGATCTGATAGAGATAATATGATAAGATAAATATTTTTGGTATTTTATGATATAGATTGGAAAGTAAAAGATGCAAATAAAAGTAGATGGAAAACTTGTATGATAAAAGATAGACCCCGGGGCCATAGGTTTCACTAGTGGCTTCTCTCAAGATAGCATAATTTTTATGGTGGGTGAACAAATTACTGTCGAGCAATTGATAGAAAAGTGCATAGTTATGAGAATATCTAGGTATGATCATGTATATAGGCATCACGTCCGCAACAAGTAGACCGACTCCTGCCTGCATCTACTACTATTACTCCACACATCGACCTACTCATGCTTGCATTAGAGTACTAAGTTCATAAGAACAGAGTAACACATTAAGCAAGATGACATGATGTAGAGGGATAAACTCATGCAATATGATATAAACCCCATCTTTTTATCCTCGATGGCAACAATACGATACGTGTCGTTTCCCTTACTGTCACTGGGATCGAGCACTACAAGATTGAACCCAAAGCTAAGCACTTCTCCCATGGCAAGAAAGATCAATCTAGTAGGCCACACCAAACTGATAATTCGAAGAGACTTGCAAAGATAACCAGTCATACATAAATGAATTCAGAGGAGATTCAAATATTTCTCATAGATAAACTTGACCATAAACCCACAATTCATCGGATCTCGACAAACACACCGCAAAAAGAGTTACATCGAATAGATCTTCAAGAAGAGGAAGGAGAACTTTGTATTGAGAATCAAAGAGAGAGAAGAAGCCATCTAGCTAATAACTATGGGCCCGAAGGTCTGTGGTAAACTACTCACAACTCATCGGAGAGGCCTTGGTGGTGATGGAGAGGCCCTCCATGGTCGATTCCACCTCCGGTGGAGCACCGACGAAGGCTCAAGATGGGATCTCGCGGATACAGAAGGTTGCGGCGGTGGAAATACTTTCTCGTGGTGCTCCTGGATGGTTTCGGGTCATGAAGATATATATATAGGCTAATGAAGTCGGTCAGGGGAGCCACGAGGGGCCCACGAGGCAGGGGGGCGCGCCCACCCGTACTGGGCACGCCGGCCACCCTCGTGGCTGCCTCGGCTGCTTCTTGACGTCCACTCCAAGTCTCCTGAATTGCGTTTGTTCCAAAAAGATCGCTCCCGAAGGTTTCATTCCGTTTGGATTCCGTTAGATGTTCCTTTCCTTCGATATACTAGAATAGGCAAAAAAACAACAATTCAGGCTGGGCCTCCTCTTAGTAGGTTAGTCCCAAAAATGATATAAAAGTGTAAAGTAAAGCCCATAAACATCCAAAACAGGTAATATAATAGCATGGAACAATAAAAAATTATAGATACGTTGGAGACGTATCACTTGTCAAGGGGTCCGAATCCCTCTCCAGTATGCCTCGGGCCTCCTTTTATAGTCAAGGGGATTGCCACAACGGCACACAGGAGGTGGCATCGGTGTATAGTGGCTAAGCTTATGCTAGCCATTACAGGATAAGACGCATTTAATGCGCCCCTTAGGTGTCCCCCTCACTTTATCGGGGACGAAAACTAACCCTCATCCTGTCTGTCGCCGCTCCACCCCGCTCCGACATGCGTCCAGGCCAGCGAGGCGCGTGGTGCCATGTAAGCTGGCAGACAGCTGAGGTGGCGCGGTGGTAGGGTCTTCACGAAGATTTTCATCGCGCCACGTAGGCGTCACTGAGTTGGCCTAGAGGCCTCGTGTTGACACACAGGTGCCTGCCTAGCTGGTGGGCTGGTAGCTGCATAGGAACAGCGGTGGGATCTTGGCAGGCGTGGGCCTGGTTGTGGCCCCGCGGATGCCCTCGGCAAGGGCCTTGCCGGTGCCCCGACAAGGGTCTTGCCGCGGCGCTGTGGTCATCCCCGGCAAGGATCTTGCCAGAGGTCTTCTGGATTTCCTCGGCAAGGATCTCGCCAAGTATCTCGTCTTCTATTCTTTGTCTTCACAAAGATCTGCATGCCACCACAAAAGTGCCTCCCGAGCCCTGGTTCCAATGAGGTTGACGGTGTTTGGAAACCTTGGGCCCAAAGGTGGCATGTTCTGCTGGCGTGGGATTGGGCAAGTTGCCCCGGCAAGGCTCTTGCCGGAGCCGCGGAGGCTGCCCCTGCAAGGATCTTGCCGGGGAGAAACACCTCGCCTCCTTGCCCCTTGTGCTTCTGGTCTTGACGTTGCTCTGACCATCCTATGGTTTTGACTCCTCCCTCTGCCCTGCTTAGTGTGGTCGTGGGCGCGGCTCTGACTGCCCGTGCACCTTGTAAGGGGTACAAAGGAAAGCCCCTACTTTAGTACACCGACAAACTCCCACTTAGATAGACATCCCTCTAGTCATCTAAATGATCACGTGATCCAAATCAACTAAACCATGTCCGATCATCACGTGAGATGGAGTAGTTTTCAATGGTGAATATCCTTATGTTGATCATATCTACTATATGATTCACGCTCGACCTTTCGGTCTCCAGTGTTCCGAGGCCATATCTGCATATGCTAGGCTCATCAAGTTTAACCCGAGTATTCTGCATGTGCAAAACTGGCTTGCGCCCGTTGTATGTGAACGTAGAGCCTATCACACCCGATCATCACGTGGTGTCTCAGCATGAAGAACTATCGCAATGGTGCATACTCAGGGAGAACACTTTATACCTTGAAATTTTAGTAAGGGATCATCTTATAATGCTACCGCCGTACTAAGAAAAATAAGATGCATAAAAGATAAACATCACATGCAATCAAAATATGTGACATGATTTGGCCATCATCATCTTGTGCTCATGATCTCCATCATCGATGCATCGTCATGATCTCCATCGTCACCGGCTCGACACCATGATCTCCATCGTTGTCACATCCCTAGCTTCTGGTAATGCACTAGGCTAGACCTCATGTGAGCATCATGTTTAAATTCAAATGAAATTGAATTGAGGAATTTTCAAAGCCTCAGAAGACCTCCAAAAAATAACCAACATTTAAATTTCATCAAATGAGTCCAAGAAAATGTTCCTGTTATTCCATGGAAATATTGGTGAGAGGTAAAATTTAAACCAATATTTTGGAGTCACAGAGATATTTATTTTGGCCATTTGAATTAATCCAATAACTGTTTGCTTTGGATTTATATTTAATATATATTAAATATGACTCCAAATAATTCTGGAAGTTTGTGAGTGGCTTTGTATATATTTTAGTAAGCCACATAATAAACTACAGAATTTATTAAAATGGTTTAGTATTTTACTAAACTAAAACAAAACAGAACAAAATAGAAAACAGAACAGAAAAAAATAAAAGGAGTAGAACTTACCTGGACCTACCTGCCCAGCCCAGCCGGCCCAGCACTGTGCTGGCCCGTGCCAGCCAGCTGCTTCCCCTTGCCAGAGCAGGCAGGGAGGTGAGCATGGCGCGCCCGAGCTCGCCACGCACCACCCAGCCTCTCTGCATCGCCCTGGTCGCCGTTGCGC
>NC_041391.1:102223407-102239640 GCF_002162155.2 Triticum dicoccoides | reverse complement strand
CATTTCCATGCATGTTAGAACAACTTATCACTACTGTTTAGGGCAAATGAAGTGAAGGGCATTTAAATAATCACATATGGAGTTTGAATTTGAATCTTGTATTCAAACCAACTTCATTTAATCTGTTGCTAGTTGCATTGGCTCAAAACACATTCATTTTGCCATGTCATGATCATGCATCATATTGTGCATTGCATTGATTGTATTTCTTCTTTGTTGCCGGTATTTGTCCCCTCTCGATAGACGTGATACCGATGATGTGATCGTTGACACTGATGAAGACTCAATGTTATCTTCAGAAGTGCCAGGCAAGCAAAACCCCCTTGTTCATTCCGATACAATCCTACTCTCTCGCTCCTGCTCTCTTTACTGCATTAGGACAACAACGATTCATCTGTTACTTGCTGCGGTATTTGAACCCCCTTTATCCTCTGCATGACCTGTCATTGCCACAGTAAATAGATGAAACCCACTAGCATGAGTAGGAGTTGTTTGAGCCCTGATGTGCCTACTCATTCATGCTTGTTGTCATGCCTGCTATTGCTTAGAGTTGAGTCAGGTCTGATTCATCGGGGATGAATCAGAGGCGTGTGAACATGTCCTACTATGGGTGAACTAAGTGTGTGAACACGATTTGGTAAAGGTAGCGGTGAGAGGCCATGTAGGAGTACATGGTGGGTTGTCTCATTGCAGCCGTCCTCAGGAACTGAGTTCTGTGTTTGTGATCCATGATCAGTTACTACCACACATTGGGCTCCGGGCGCTCCAAGCTCTCTCGACTTATTAATCAACATGATCTCTGTCCAGGAGTTGCAACTAGTTTCTGGTGTTTGTAGGTAGTGTTAGTAGTCTACCAAGTGGCACCCGGTACAGGTGGGCTTGGGACAGACTAGGCACCATGGCACGGTGTACCAAGTGGCACCCGGTTGGTGGGCTTGGGAACCCTGCTCACATCGTTTGGGGCAGTGAGCGACACCCCGGCCGGATCTCCTTGCGGATGGAACCCGAATAGGCGATAAACCTGGACTAGAGACTTGTTCGGTTAGTCAGGTCGTGGCCGACTCCCTCGCCCGGCTTCCGCTTGAAGGTTGCCGAGGTACATGACGTGTACAGGGCGGTAATTGGCGAAAGCGTGTGTGAAGAAGTACACCCCTACAGGGTTAACATCATCTATTCGAATAGCCGGATTCCTCGAATATGGAAACTTGGACCCCGTGTACAGTTCATAGACAAGTGAAAGTGGATACTCTAAAATACGCAAGATAAGCGTGAGTGCTATGGATGGCGTTCTCGTAGGGAGACGGGAGCGGATCCATAGTGGTGTATTGGTTGGTGAATATGTGGACTCGTGTGCGCCACCTCAAAAGAGTCGCTTGCAGTCGTAGTTCAGGATAGCCACCGAGTCAAAGCTGGCTTGCTGCAGTCAAACTCCACCATCCCCTTTGTTGATAATGATGCATATGTAGTTAGTTCTGATGTAAGTCTTGCTGGGTACATTTGTACTCACGTTTGCCTATTTTATGTTTTTGCAGAGAGACTTCAGTCTCACTAGTAGTTCCGCTTGGACTTCGACGTTTAGCTTGTTACCTCAGCTACGATCTTGTGCCCCGGTAGGATCTGATAGATAGTCAGGCTTCTCAGCCTTTTTCATTTATAGATGTCTGTACTCAGACATGATAGCTTCCGCTTGTGCTTTGACTTGTATGCTCTGAGTGTTGGGTCATGAGACCATGTTTGTAATACCTCGCTCCTCGGAGCCTATTGAATAAACTACTTGAGTCGTAGAGTCATTTTGTGATGCCATGTTGTATTGCACATATCGAGCATATTGTGTGTATGTTATTGAAATGCTTGGTATGTGTGGGATCTGACCATCTAGTTGTTTATCTTTAGTAGCCTCTCTTACCGGGAAATGTCTCCTAGTGTTTCCACTGAGCCATAGTAGCTTGCTACTGCTCCGGAACACTTAGGCTGGCCGGCATGTGTCCTTCTTCGTTCCTGTGTCTGTCCCTTCGGGGAAATGTCACGCGATGGATACCAGAGTCCTGTTAGCCTGCTACAGCCCGGTTCACCGGAGTCCTGCTAGCCCAGTGCTACAGCCTGGATTCACTCGCTGATGACCGACACGTTCGATGCTGGGTCATGGATGCCTGTCCCTGTAAGTCTGTGCCACTTTGGGTTTACGACTAGTCATGTCAGCCCGGACTCCTTATCATGTGGATGCTAGCGACACTATCATATACGTGAGCCAAAAGGCGCAAACGGTCCCGGGCTAAGGTAAGGCGACACCCGTGGGGATACCGTGCATGAGGCCGCAAAGTGATATGAGGTGTTACCGGCTAGATCGAGGTGACATCGAGTCGGGGTCCTGACAGCGTTGGTATCAGAGCTTGACTGCCTGTAGGATTACCAAGCCAAACTGGTCGAAGTTGAGTCTAGAAATTCTTTAGTTATATAAGGGAATTGATTGTGGGATGGAACGTAAGGCTCTTTTTACTCCTTATACCTCATGGCCTTCTGATCTGAGTCATCATCTTCTCTTCTACGGGGATTAAGAACTAGGCTATCTCTTCTTTCTATTAGGATCACGTGTTACTAATCCGTAGACTTATAAGATTGTTGGATTTAAGCTTGAGTTCAGTTTCTACTACCTCCGTATGTTAATTGTTGATCTCGAAACCTTGATATCGTGCTTCTGAGTGGTTACGCCACCATTTTGTGAATGTCTCAAATCTTTTCTGAGCATTTACAGCCGTTATGCTGTCCGAGTCATCCCAGGTTTCTAAGTAGTCTGATGCATTTGCAAATCCTTTCTTCCCGTTTCAATGTTCCCATGGGCCAGATTAACCGCACTAATCAGTAAGTTGAGGTACTCCATTACCTTGACATATATGTTGGAGATATTATTATGACCCTAGGTGTCTTAGGGGATCATCTAGTAATTTAGCCATGATTTGTGTTCCCAGTGTGATGATTCTGGCCATCATTCTCGAAAGCATCCTGTGATGCTACTTAGTAGTAGGTATTCTACTCCTTGAGCTTTGAACCGAGATTCACTCTACCTACTTCATGTCGATAGTAACTGCTAGCTCCCTTAGGTTATTAGTAACCTTTGCGATAGTCCTTGAAGCCCGTGGTCTCTTCTTCTTCCAGGTACCATGAACTACTTATGGCAGAAGTTCCTCGTTGAACTGAAATATCACAACAGGATTATTCTTGAGGAGTTCTCCATTCATAAATCGTGACTCTGCCAGTTCTACCTTCCTGCATGGGTTATCCGGAAGAAATATGTTGAACTTGGTTCGACATACTAATCTATGCATCCACAACTCAGAAAATTATATGTTCCTTTTAGTTGTTCTCTTTAGTTGCATTCTGACCCTCGTCTATCAATTGATAGTCAAGAGTATGCGTGCGTTCGTTCATCGATGCCTATGACTCTTGTGGTCTGTCAAGCCATTCTATTCCGGAATGACTAGGAGAAACAAACTCCAGTACCTCTTCCATATCTAGGATTGGGTCAAAGTAGTTGTATTCCGCAGATCAAATGCCAATCCAGCTTTTGGTTCTGCTCTACCTTGGAGTATTACATATTTTATATCGAGATTGTTATAGGAATTGCACCCCATCCCATGAACTCTTGGTACAGTGATACTTCTTGCCATCACTGTTCATTCCTCGGCCCTCGTGTTGATGCAACCGGAATACCGACAAATGAATTGTGATGTGTGAAATCAATACTGCTAGCAACTCTGTTGCTTGGTAGTTAAAGGATAATAATTTCATTCTTAGTATGTTGGTTTTCGAATCATCCTTCTAAGACTGATCGTGCTACCTAGTCCTTATTTCGGTGCACCCTTCGATTGATGAGTTAGGATCTTGTCAAGTCCTCACTCATTTGATCATATCGTCTTGCCCTCAAAAGCAAGATTGTTCTCGAGCTTAGTAACATACCGGTGGTTCGTGACTTTCCAAATATCTTCTTGGAGGTGTTACCGGGTTGTCACCTGACCGCTATGTTGAGTTCGTGATCAAGTTGGTTTCTTGTGAACCACCTTCTCTCCAAGAATCGGTGTTAGATATCCCTGAGCTAGTTGGTTAAGCTAGACAACAACTTGGAGAGTTGGAAGATAAAAGCTTGTCTGACTTAGTTCGTTCCAAAGGGATATTCTTGTGTAGTGTGTGTTGAAGAAAGATGATATCTTCATCGATTGGTCCTTGTGATCAGTTGTTGGACCTATTGTCTTATCAATCCTTTGAGTTGAGTGTGGGCTATCGTCAAATCAAGTCAGAACCAACGATGTTCGTAATGTTGTCTTACTCGTGGTTGATCCCTCGAGCATACACCATTATATCTTTGGGGCTGACCAATGCTATCACCGTGTTCACACGATGGTGGAAGTCCAGTGATATGGAAATTCTGATGAGTTGTTGTTGAGCCCATTGACAACATTCTTATCTCCTCCATGATGTTGTTGAACATTAAGTTAGTGTTGGAAACTTTTGAAAGCATTTCTTCATGCTAGTTCATGGAGCAAATGTTCGGATGTAAGAAGTGACTTCCTCCAGTCCATGTGCATTTGATGCAAGTTGCCGCCGTGGATTCGAGAAAGTCAATGTTGTTTCCTTTGGAATCATCCCAAATCAGTCATGCATACGTGCGAAGTATTCTGTGGTTCGGAGACTTGCAACCTCCATTCTATATGGGTCCCTAGCACACCAAGCCACTGATTGATTTGTTCAAGATTAATAAGTTCTACGTGCTAGTCCCGAAGGTACCAGACGGATTTGTACAAAACTTCGATATCCTCGCTGATGGTTCCCCCTCCTGAACTCGGTAGTGTTTTATTATAAGACTACTTGGTGGTCATGCTTGTCTGGGACAACGTGTTCACATGTTTGTAGCAGAACCAGCTCATGTTTTGGAGCCTGCTATCGTAGTTCACTCCCCGAGAATCCCGCAACATTATCTCGTCGATTTGTGTTGCAAACTTTCATTTTTCTTCCTAGACTCGATGAGTCTGGAATATCCTGACACCAACCAGATCTGAATCTCAGGCAGATATGATGGTTTGGAACATTTCCCAAGAACTATAATATTGGTCCCTTGATAACCGGTAAGGTGGATGTCGTGGCCAGCACCACCCAGCCGAAGGACCTATTATTGTGGTATCTTGATTGAAGCAGTTGGCCACCTCCCCATAAGGATTTCATAGGATTTACCTCCCTAATTGTTCCTTATGGATTCTTGTGCTCCCGAAGTCCGACCTTTTTACTTGATGTTCTAGATACCAAACCATTTCAATGAATGGGATACACCAACACATCAAGGAGAACATTAGAAGCGGAGTGCTAAATGCCTCTCGGTCGATCATCCAGATTTTGTTCCTTGGCTTCGCTAAGGTGTAATCTGAGAAGGTGTTATCTTCCTTGCATCTGCATCCTCCATCACCATTCATCATGGTAGCAAGTTGTGTTACCGGACCCTTGACACGGATGTTGGTAAAACCTTGATGAATATGGAAATGCTCAAGTTCTTGAGAGCACGCACAAGCGTTAGGTGTTATCACCGACACTAATTGGGATGCTCTCAGTTTCCTCGGCAATGCTATGATCTTTTCAAACAGCGAATTCACTCCCTATTGTTGGGTTCTTCCCCAGTTACCAGAATCATTCCCAGCATTTGCATTTTGTTTCCAGCTTGCACCGCCATTGTGCCATTCTACCATGGGTCTCTTCCATTTCCGGTGGTAAGCAAATTCATCCATTACGTTGTCTTCAACAAGGTAATCCACATCATCCAAGTCCGAGTATGCCATTCTATCGACCCCCTTCAAACGATCGCTCGAGAATTACCTTAGGCTGGTTTAAAGAGTTTCAATGATCTCTGAATCAAAAGTAATTCTTTTTGCCACTTAAGGGGATATCTCTACGAGTTACCTTCCCTAAGGTGTATCGTTATGGTATCATGACAACTCAACTCCTCGCTACGTTGACAACCGATTACCACCTTAAGCGTGAAATTGTTGTCTACCTAGTGAACCCTCGTCGTCTGTTCCACTCCATCCCTCTAGAAGTGTGCTTCGTCTCTCAGCTCGAGAGATATTGTTATGTCTCATTCCGTGAGTTGTTCGATCTTCGAGAAGATCGACCCTTCTAGAGTTTCTTTTCCCTCTCGTTGCCATGTTGGTTGGAGTCCCCGGAGCAAGACCTCGAGACAAAGATGGTGATCAAGTCAACATTTTTATGAAGTGCAACCTGGATCGTGAAGATTATTTTAGTTTGCGTTTTCCTTTCACCTTACCCTACGCTTGAATCTCGAGACGAGATTCTTGTTTACTGGGGGTGAGTTGTCACATCCCTAGCTTCTGGTAATGCACTAGGCTAGACCTCATGTGAGCATCATGTTTAAATTCAAATGAAATTGAATTGAGGAATTTTCAAAGCCTCAGAAGACCTCCAAAAAATAACCAACATTTAAATTTCATCAAATGAGTCCAAGAAAATGTTCCTGTTATTCCATGGAAATATTGGTGAGAGGTAAAATTTAAACCAATATTTTGGAGTCACAGAGATATTTATTTTGGCCATTTGAATTAATCCAATAACTGTTTGCTTTGGATTTATATTTAATATATATTAAATATGACTCCAAATAATTCTGGAAGTTTGTGAGTGGCTTTGTATATATTTTAGTAAGCCACATAATAAACTACAGAATTTATTAAAATGGTTTAGTATTTTACTAAACTAAAACAAAACAGAACAAAATAGAAAACAGAACAGAAAAAAATAAAAGGAGTAGAACTTACCTGGACCTACCTGCCCAGCCCAGCCGGCCCAGCACTGTGCTGGCCCGTGCCAGCCAGCTGCTTCCCCTTGCCAGAGCAGGCAGGGAGGTGAGCATGGCGCGCCCGAGCTCGCCACGCACCACCCAGCCTCTCTGCATCGCCCTGGTCGCCGTTGCGCTGCGTGGATCGTCTTCTGGTCGTCGCCCCGACCTCGCCGACACCCCATTCACCCCCCCTACGCCTCTCCTCGCCCGTTCCCCGCCATGGCCGAAGCCTCCATGGACACGCTGCCGTAACCCCGCACCCACAGCCACTGCCCCACCTCTCCGACGTGATCCCGAGCTCCGCCC
The DNA here is from genome assembly GCF_002162155.2 of Triticum dicoccoides. Taxonomy (NCBI): domain Eukaryota; kingdom Viridiplantae; phylum Streptophyta; class Magnoliopsida; order Poales; family Poaceae; genus Triticum; species Triticum dicoccoides. The sequence continues at coordinate 102,232,499 of NC_041391.1, read as the reverse complement.
CGACGTCGTCGTCCTCTCCATCGAGTCACGCGGCGCCAGAAGCTCTGCTGCATCTCCAACGCCACCGTTTCCGACCTCGGGTGCCGGTGATCCCCGCCGTCGATTCGCCGGACCCCGTGCCTCCCCTGCCTCGCCAGCAGCACCAGAAGAACCGCGGTGAGCCGCTGCATCGTTTCCCCCATGCCTCGTTGTCTAATTCGCCCCCTAGCCGCATCAACCACCGGAGCCGAGAGCTCTTCGCCGCCGGCCATGTCGCCGCCGTAGCCACGGTTGCCTAGAACTGCAACCGAGCACGCAGCCGTGCTCAGTGCACCCCCAGGAGGCCATAGCACCCATCCGCACCCTCTGCTGCGCTCCCTAACGCCGACTCCGAGCTCACCCGAGCTCCGGCCGCCGCCTCGCTCGCCGTCGGCACCGATTCCGGCCGCCCCGAGCGCAACTGACTCCACCAGGAGCTTCGGCTCGTCCCCAGCTCCTCCTAGATGCCCTCCGCGGCCCATTTGGTCGCCGGAGTGGCCAAAACCACTCTCGCCGCCGCGCTAATGGTCGCCGCCGGCGAAACTCCGGCAGGAGCCGACGTGGCCAGTCATTAGGGCCTAACTACCCCTGCTAATCAACCCCCTAGGTCACTGACAGTGGGCCCCAGGGCTTAGTCAAAGCTAACCAGCCCGGGTCAACGCGGGATTAGTCCCTGTGTCACTGACCATTGGACCCCACTGGTCAGGTTTGACCCGGGGCAGCCCTGTTGACTTGCTGACGCAAGCATGACGCAGTGCTGATGTCATAACTCATTCTCTGGATTTAAAATAAATCAGAAAATTCCAGAAAATACCTAAAACTTCTAAAAATCATAGAAATTCAACCGTAACTCCAAATTAAATAAATTATATATGAAAAATTATCAGAAAAATTCAAGGAATCCATCTGTACCATTTCCATGCATGTTAGAACAACTTATCACTACTGTTTAGGGCAAATGAAGTGAAGGGCATTTAAATAATCACATATGGAGTTTGAATTTGAATCTTGTATTCAAACCAACTTCATTTAATCTGTTGCTAGTTGCATTGGCTCAAAACACATTCATTTTGCCATGTCATGATCATGCATCATATTGTGCATTGCATTGATTGTATTTCTTCTTTGTTGCCGGTATTTGTCCCCTCTCGATAGACGTGATACCGATGATGTGATCGTTGACACTGATGAAGACTCAATGTTATCTTCAGAAGTGCCAGGCAAGCAAAACCCCCTTGTTCATTCCGATACAATCCTACTCTCTCGCTCCTGCTCTCTTTACTGCATTAGGACAACAACGATTCATCTGTTACTTGCTGCGGTATTTGAACCCCCTTTATCCTCTGCATGACCTGTCATTGCCACAGTAAATAGATGAAACCCACTAGCATGAGTAGGAGTTGTTTGAGCCCTGATGTGCCTACTCATTCATGCTTGTTGTCATGCCTGCTATTTCTTAGAGTTGAGTCAGGTCTGATTCATCGGGGATGAATCAGAGGCGTGTGAACATGTCCTACTATGGGTGAACTAAGTGTGTGAACACGATTTGGTAAAGGTAGCGGTGAGAGGCCATGTAGGAGTACATGGTGGGTTGTCTCATTGCAGCCGTCCTCAGGAACTGAGTTCTGTGTTTGTGATCCATGATCAGTTACTACCACACATTGGGCTCCGGGCGCTCCAAGCTCTCTCGACTTATTAATCAACATGATCTCTGTCCAGGAGTTGCAACTAGTTTCTGGTGTTTGTAGGTAGTGTTAGTAGTCTACCAAGTGGCACCCGGTACAGGTGGGCTTGGGACAGACTAGGCACCGTGGCACGGTGTACCAAGTGGCACCTGATGGGGTTATGTACCTAGGGTAGGGTCATGGACCTGTTCCAAGTAACTTACCTTAGGACATCCCTAGAAGAGGTCGCCTTCCAGTCGACCAACGAGGATTCACTCGACTGGCCTGAAGGACTCGACCACGAAGACTCACTCGACCACCAGGAGGTCAAGAGGCACTCTGCACTGCAACGGCCTGTAATTAAGTAGACTTTATGATAGTAAAGGCACTTTATGTGGGGCGTTACCAGTAACGCCCCAGACTTAACTCACCTTAAACCCTCTCCTACGTGGGCTGGCTGGGGTCCTGGCACACTCTATATAAGCCGCCCCCCTCCACAAGCAGAGGGGTTCGGCACCTTGTAATCCATACGTTTATAATCCACTCGACCGCCTCCGGGCTCCGAGACGTAGGGCTGTTACTTCTTCCGAGAAGGGCCTGAACTCGTACATCCTTTGTGCTTACAACCTCTCCGTAGCTAAGACCTTGCCTCTCCATACCTACCCCCCACTCTACTGTCAGGCTTAGAACCACGACAGTTGGCGCCCACCGTGGGGCCGGTGTTTTAGCGATTTTTCGGAGAAGTTGCGATTCTTCCGAGTATTTTCATCATGGTGTCTGCTGGAGTTTTGATCGAGGGCCAAGAGATCCGTCTCGGCACTCTCACCTTCATCGCCGACGACTCCGCATGGCTCCAGGAGGCTCCGCTCGACGTGGATGCGCTCCCCGTCCGCGGTGCGACGCATTTTCGCGCATGTGTCCGCGGCGTTCTGCTGCGGCAGCCATCGACCCAATATCGGTCGGCTCCTCCGTCTTCCACCCTCCCGGTCTCCCGCCAGCGCAAGCGCTCAGGCCGGTCGAGGCTTCAGCGATGGGTGAGTCACGCGGTGGCTCGCCAGTCGACCACTACGCAAGTTGCGGCAATCGAGCCCAACGAATCTCTCTACGGCTTGTTCGATCGGTCGACTGGCCCCGGAGAGACTGCATCCGAGTGCGGGAGCAGTGATCCAGCGGCGGAAATCTTGATGGTCGACGGGCCCCACAGCCCTCCTGGCTTCGCCCGCGGTGGAGGAGCAGGCGATGGCGGCGACCCTGCTCGAGGCTACGAAGAGTACCAGCCCGAGCCACTCGACTCTCTGCAAAGAGAAGAGCTTCGCCGCAGGAACGAGGATCCCCTGCGTATTCCCATCGCAGGAGAAACCCCCGAGGCTCGTGCCTTGGAGGAAGCGCGTCTGGCCAATTTGGCCGAGCGCACTCGACTGGAGAATCTTCAGCGAGCTCTCGACGAGCGCGCGCGGCAACGAGTTCCCGACACCAGTCGACGTCAACTCTTCCCGCCGACTCAGGTATATCGAACCCCAATTCAGAATTTAGCAGCTGCGACCCGTATAGCAGAGTCCATTCAGCCTTCGCAATCAGAGGCTGGCAGAGGTTTGCTGCAGATCAGGGATCTGCTCCGGGCAGCAGGAGATCAGAATTCAGCCGTGTCTCAGTCGCGCAACAGAATTCACAGTCGATCCGTCACTGTGAATACGGTTCAGTCGGCTCACAGCCCTAGATCGCCTCCGCGGCGCGAAGGGCGTGAGAATCGGCGAGATCAATATGGCAACAGACTCGACCGAGATGATAGACGTCGAGTGCCCTATTCCCCTCCGAGGGGTGGGTCTTACGCTCCTCGGCAGCCAGATGATAGGCGTCAATACAGTACAGGGCGTAGGGCTCCAGTTGACCATAGAGAGCCAGGCTTCGACGCGCGATCCATTATCGTGCAAGGGTTGGTCGACCGGAACAGAGCCCATCGAGGCGCACTCGACAGAGATGCTCCCACGAGCAGTCGAGTACATGTTTCTGGTCCTGAATGTTTCAGCAGAGCTATCAGAGCCGCGGTTATCCCCCCCAATTTCAGGCTGGCAACAGGAGTCAGCAAGTTCACTGGTGAGTCCAAGCCTGAAACTTGGCTTGAAGACTACCGAGTGGCAGTTCAGATCGGTGGTGGGAACGACGAGGTGGCCATGAAGCATTTGCCCCTCATGTTGGAAGGTTCTGCCAGAGCATGGTTGACTCAATTACCTCCTAGCAGCATTTACACTTGGGAAGATCTGTCCCGAGTGTTCGTCAGAACGTTTGAAGGGACTTGCAAGCGACCAGCGGGATTGACAGAGTTGCAAGTCTGCGTGCAGAAAACCAATGAGACTCTCAGAGAGTATATTCAGAGGTGGATCACTTTGCACCACACTGTGGAAAATGTCTCTGACCATCAGGCAGTATGCGCCTTCAAAGATGGTGTCAAGAACAGAGAATTGAGTTTGAAATTTGGTCGAACCGGTGACATGACCTTGAGTCGGATGATGGAAATTGCTACCAAGTACGCCAACGGCGAAGAAGAAGACCGACTCCGAAGCGGCAAGCACAAGCCGAGTCAGTCGGAAAAAGGAAACACCAGTCGGAAACAGAAGCGGAAGGCTGAACCGGCAGCTCCTGGGGAGGCTCTGGCCGTGACTCAAGGAAAGTCTAAGGGGAAACCAAAAGGATCCTGGAACCCCAAGAAGGTGAAGGATAAGGAAGGGAACGACGTGATGGATATGCCGTGCCACATCCACACGAAGAAAGATGAAGAGGGGAATATCATTTACCCAAAGCACACCACTCGCCAATGTCGACTCCTGATCCAGCAGTTTCAGGGAAAACAGTCTAAGGACAAGGAGAAGGAGTCGGACAAAGCCGAAGACAAAGAGGACAGTGAGGGAGGATATCCGCATATCAACTCCACTCTGATGATCTTCGCAGATGTGGAAAGCAGAAGTCGACTGAAAGTGATTAACCGAGAGGTTAACATGGTTGCCCCAGCAAAGGCAAATTATCTGAAGTGGTCTCAAACGCCCATCACATTCGACCAATCTGATCACCCGACTCATATTGCCACCCCTGGGAGGCAAGCTTTGGTGGTCGATCCAGTTGTCGAAGGCACTCGACTGACAAAGGTGCTGATGGACGGTGGAAGTGGGCTGAATCTGTTATATGCAGACACGTTGAAAGGTATGGGCATTCCGATGTCCCGACTGAGCACTAGTAACATGAGCTTCCATGGAGTTATACCAGGGAAGAAGGCCGAGTCACTCGGCCAGATAGCTTTGGACGTAGTGTTTGGCGATTCAAAGCATTTTCGCAAAGAAAAGTTGACGTTTGAGGTCGTGGATTTTCAAAGTGCATATCATGCCATTTTGGGGAGACCAGCCTATGCACGGTTCATGGCTCGACCATGTTACGTGTACCTCAAATTGAAGATGCCTGGTCCCAAAGGTGTGATCACTGTCACCGGTGATAGGAAAAAGGCAGAGGAGTGCTTTCAGAAGGGCTCCAAAATTGCCGATTCCCAAGTGACAGCGGTCGAGTTCGAAGAATACAAGCAAAGCGCAGATCCGAGTGACTTGCTGCGATCCAAGAAGCCCGCCACGGAATCTGCGTTCCAGTCGTCCGGTGAGACGAAGCCTGTTCACATTCACCCGATCGACCCTGAAGCAGCTCCGACCCGCATCTCCACAACACTCGACCCAAAATAGGAAGAAGCGCTCATCCAGTTCCTCCGTGAGAACTGGGACATTTTTGCATGGAAGCCCGCTGACATGCCAGGTGTTCCCAGGGGACTGGCTGAGCATCGCCTAAGAGTCGACAAATCAGCAAAACCAGTCAAAGAACATCTTCGGCGGTCCGCCGTCCAGAAGAGAAAGGCCATTGGTGAAGAAGTGGCTCGACTGTTGGCGGTAGGATTTATCAGAGAGATATTCCACTCCGAGTGGCTCGCTAATGTCGTCATGGTCCCTAAGAAGGACAAATCGCTCCGAATGTGCATTGATTTCAAGCACATCAACCGAGCCTACCCGAAAGATCACTTTCCTCTCCCTCGCATAGATCAAATTGTTGACTCGACCGCGGGATGCGAGAGGTTGTCTTTTTTAGATGCTTACTCCGGGTACCACCAGATCCGTCTGTATGGGCCCGATGAAGTAAAAACAGCTTTCATCACTCCATTCGGGTGCTTCTGCTATATCACCATGCCATTCGGCCTCAAGAATGCCGGAGCCACATTTATGCGAATGATCCAGAAGTGTCTACTCACTCAGATCAGTCGGAATGTGGAAGCTTATATGGATGATATTGTTGTCAAGTCACGAAAAGGTTCCGACCTGCTCGCTGACCTTGCCGAAACGTTTGCCAACCTCAGAAGGTATGATATCAAGCTCAATCCATCAAAGTGCACATTTGGAGTTCCTGGTGGCAAGTTACTCGGTTTTCTCGTTTCCGAACGGGGAATCGACGCCAACCCAGAAAAGATTGGCACTATTCTCCGAATGAAACGCCCTGTGCGAGTGCACGATGTCCAGAAGCTTACTGGATGCTTGGCCGCATTAAGTCGGTTCATCTCACGACTCGGTGAAAAGGCATTGCCTCTTTACCGACTGATGAAGAAGGCTGACAAGTTCGAGTGGACTCCAGAAGCTGATGCAGCGTTTGCCGAGCTAAAAGCTCTGCTCTCCACCCAGCCGGTGCTTGCTGCTCCAATCAGCAAAGAGCCTCTGTTGCTCTACATCGCAGCCACAGGACAAGTCGTCAGTACTGTGCTAACGGTCGAGCGGGAAGAAGAAGGAAAAGCTCTCAAAGTTCAGCGCCCAGTGTATTATTTGTCTGAAGTCTTGACTCCATCTAAGCAGAGATATCCTCATTATCAGAAGCTTGTGTATGGAATATACATGACCACAAAGAAGGTTGCTCATTAAATCTCTGACCATTCAATCACAGTCGTCAGCGACGCTCCACTATCAGAGATTTTGCACAACAGAGATGCAACTGGTCGAGTGGCCAAATGGGCGATTGAACTTCTTCCCCTTGATATCAAGTTTGAGGCAAAGAAAGCCATTAAGTCCCAGGCAATAGCAGATTTCCTCGCCGAGTGGATCGAACAGCAGCAGCCGACTGAAGTTCACTCGGAGCATTGGACCATGTTTTTCGATGGTTCTAAGATGTTGAATGGTTCCGGTGCTGGGGTTGTCCTGGTTTCCCCCAGAGGAGATAAGCTCAGATATGTGCTCCAGATTCACTTTGATTCCTCCAACAATGAGGCAGAATATGAGGCCCTCCTGTATGGGTTGCGCATGGCCATTTCACTAGGCGTCCGTCGCCTAATGGTCTATGGCGACTCGGATTTAGTGGTCAATCAGGTGATGAAAGAGTGGGACGTGAGAAGCCCAGCCATGACTGGATACTGCAGTGCAGTGAGGAAGCTGGAGAAAAAGTTCGAGGGGTTGGAGCTCCATCATATACCCCGACTGAAGAATCAAGCGGCTGATGATCTAGCAAAGATAGGTTCCAAGAGAGAAGCCATTCCGAGTGGTGTGTTCTTGGAGCATATACATACTCCGTCAGTCAAAGAAGACCCTTTCACCGAAGAAACTCCGCAGCCTAAGAGCGCCATAGATCCGACTGAAGTGGAAGTCCCAGCAGTGGTCGACTTGATCATGGAGGTTTTGGTGGTCATTCCCGACTGGACGATTCCGTATGTCGCATATATCTTGAGGAAAGAACTTCCGGAGAATGAGGAAGAGGCTCGACAGATCGTCCGTCGATCCAAGGCCTTTACCGTAATCAAAGGACAATTATACAGAGAAAGTACGACTGGAGTCGGTCAGAAGTGCATAACACCAGAAGAAGGTCGACTCATCCTCAATGATATTCACTCGGGGACCTGTGGTCATCATGCGTCCTCCCGGACCATCGTGGCCAAAGCATACCGAGCCGGATTTTACTGGCCCAAGGCGAATGAGATGGCAAAGGAGATAGTGGATAAGTGCGAGGGATGTCAGTTCTACTCGAATATGTCGCACAAGCCTGCGTCAGCTTTGAAGACCATCCCACTCGTCTGGCCTTTTGCAGTTTGGGGGCTGGACATGGTCGGCCCTTTGAGAACAGGACGAAGTGGCTTCACGCATGTACTGGTGGCAGTCGACAAGTTCACCAAGTGGATCGAGGCTAAACCAATCAAGAGCCTTGACACCGGTACTGCTGTTAGCTTCATCAGGGAACTAATATTCAGATATGGAGTCCCGCACAGCATCATTACGGATAATGGGTCGAACTTTGACTCAGAGGAATTCAGAACCTTCTGCAACTCCCAGGGCACACGGGTCGACTACGCATCGGTCGCCCATCCGCAGTCGAATGGACAAGCAGAGCGAGCTAATGGACTGATTCTCAAGGGACTGAAGCCGCGACTGATGCGTGATCTCAAACACGCGGCTGGAGCTTGGGTCGACGAACTTCCATCTGTACTCTGGGGACTGCGGACCACGCCCAATCGGTCGACCGGAAGAACTCCATTCTTCTTGGTCTATGGAGCTGAAGCAGTCTTGCCGAGTGATCTTCTGCATAATGCTCCTCGAGTCGAAATCTATAAGGAAGCAGAAGCTGAACAAGCGCGGCAGGACGCAGTCGACCTTTTGGAGGAAGAAAGGGAGATGGCTCTGATCCGGTCGACCATCTACCAACAAGATCTGCGCCGTTTCCACGCCCGAAATGTGAGAGGTCGAGCCTTCCAGGAAGGGGATTTGGTTCTCCGAGTGGATCAGCACAAACCACACAAGCTTGCTCCTTCTTGGGAAGGCCCCTTCATCGTCACCAAGGTTCTCCACAATGGGGCGTACCGTCTTTACAACGTTGAGCATAATATCGACGAGCCCCGAGCTTGGAACGCGGAGCTACTCCGCCCATTTTACACTTAAGTTTTATCACTCGGATGAGTTGCAATAAAGTACTTCTGTAGTTCATGGGCTTAGAAATAATAGTGTCATCACTTTTTATTTTTGTCCACATAAAAACTCCCCCCTCAGTGGGTGACTTAGCCGCGAATCCGTTTCGCCTAAGTTTGTAAAATCCTACCGAGTGGTGAGCCAGACTCTCACTCGGAGGCTTAGCTGCGAATCCGTTTCGCCTAAGTTTATCAAAATCCTACCGAGTGAAGAGCAATCCTCTCACTCGGGGGCTTAGCTGCAGCTTCGTGCTCGCCTAAGTTTATCAAAATCCTACCGAGTGGCAAGCCAGCCTTCCACTCGGGGCTTAGCTGCAGTCCAAGCACTCGCCTAAGTTATAAAAATCCTACCGAGTGACGAGCGATCCTCTCACTCGGGGGCTTAGCTGCAGTCCAAGCACTCGCCTAAGTTTATCAAAATCCTACCGAGTGGCGAGCCCGACTCTCACTCG
>NC_041391.1:102169693-102222939 GCF_002162155.2 Triticum dicoccoides | reverse complement strand
CTCGGAGGCTTAGCTGCGAATCCATTTCGCCTAAGTTTATCAAAATCCTACCGAGTGAAGAGCAATCCTCTCACTCGAGGGCTTAGCTGCAGCTTCGTGCTCGCCTAAGTTTATCAAAATCCTACCGAGTGGTAAGCCAGCTTTCCACTCGGAGGCTTAGCTGCAGCTTCATGCTCGCCTAAGTTTATCAAAATCCTACCGAGTGAAGAGCAATCCTCTCACTCGGGGGCTTAGCTGCAGCTTCGTGCTCGCCTAAGTTTATCAAAATCCTACCGAGTGGTGAGCCCGACTCTCACTCGGAGGCTTAGCTGCGAATCCATTTCGCCTAAGTTTATCAAAATCCTACCGAGTGGTAAGCCAGCCTTCCACTCGGAGGCTTAGCTGCAATCCAAGCGCTCGCCTAAGCACAGGCACCTTGCTTTGAATCTGCATAAGACATTTTGAGCCAAAGGCAATCATATTCAAGCGCCAAATTCAAGTTCGAATCAATATTTAAAGGAACCGAAAGTGCTCAGGCGTCAAGCCTGTTAAAGTTTGTCGGTTACAATTCCACTCGGCATACCGAGGCAAATTTAAAGAGTCGAGCCAGAAGAAGTTTTTTACCCCTCCTGCGGAGGGCTGGAAGGTGCAACGAATTCATCAAGGTCAATTCCGTCGGTGATCCGAGTGGCAGCTGCAAGGAAAGTCTCCATAAAAGACCTGAAATCATGCTTCTTGGTATTGGCCACCCGAAGGGCCGCCAGCTTCTCCTCTCGTGCATCTTTGCAGTGGACTCGAGCCAGACACAGAGCGACATCTGCACCACACCGAGCCGAGGACTTCTTCCACTCTTGCACACGACCAGGGATCGTGTTCAAGCGGGCCATCAGCGACTCAAGGTCATTCTGAAGTGTCTCCTCAGGCCAGAGCGTCGAGTCGATGCGAGATGTGGCGGCCTTCAGCCTTGCGAGATAGTCCACGACAGCTGCAACACGAGACTCCAGTCGGAAGACATCCATGGCAACTTCGTCGTTCACCGGAGAATTGACGGGGTCAAGGTTTGGCTCCAGTCGGCTGGTTTCCTCTTCAAAGTTTTGACAAAATTCTGCAAGGATGATCATCAAGTCAAGGAGATAGTCGAATGGAAAAGGCCACAATTGGAAATATTTGCCAAACATGAAGATTTACCTTCAAGCATAAGAAACAGCTTCTTGGCAAAGCCACTCAGGAAGGTTTCCAGTTCAGTTTTCTTCTCAGTCAGTTTGCTGACTTGGTCGGTCAGGGCAGCTTTGTCGGTTCTCAGTCGACTGACCTCCTTGTTGGCAATCCCAAGAGCAGTTTTCAGATTGGTATTGTCTTGTTCGAGCTTGGTGACTGAAGCCAACTTCTCGTCAGCAAGCCTGATCTTCTCAGCTAGCTCAAGATCTTTCTTCTGCTGGGCCTCCCTTACCTTACCTGCAAGTTACAGCGAGATCAGATGCCGAATCAAGCAAACCGAAAAGCAGTCGTCAGGGTCTCACCAAACATACCTTCGGTCTCCTCCTTCGCCTTTGCCAGCTTCTCCTGAACCAGCTTCAAGCTCAGCTCGACTTGAGTATGCTTCTGTTCCAGCTCTGAGTAGCGAGCCACAAGATCACAGGAGTTCTGCGAAGAACCAATCGACTAAACGTCAAACGTAACTCACTTCCGAGTGAAAAAGGGAAAAACACACGTTTCTAAGACTACAACCGAATACAAGCATTCGACCGTAGTCTCGGGGACTACACCCACTGGGTGCACTCAGCGTGCCCCCACTAATCCTGTTGAAGACAAAGTCGACCAGTCGACCTCAAAAAAAAAAACAGTGTGCGAGACGCATTCTCTAAGACTGTGATCAACTGCAAGCAGTCGACCACAGTCTCGGGGACTACACCCAGTGGGTGCACTCAGCGTGCCCCCACCGGTTCGCGAAATCCAGTCGACCAGTCGACTGGCAGAAAGATTGGCATCATAAAGCCTAAGGCCGACTGCCAGCAGTCGACCTTAGCCTTGGGGACTACACCCAGCGGGTGCACTCGGCGTGCCCCCGCTAACACGGAGTTTATTCGACACACCCAGTGGGTGGCTAATATAAATTCCGGAAAAGAAAAGTTTCTGATAGCATATCCAACAGAACAAACAGCAGTCGACTGACCTGGACATTGCTTTGGAGGGCAGAGCTGGCGTCGTAAGCCGCCTGGCTTGCATCCCGGATGGTCTTCAGCTGCTCCATCATGAGCCCCGCCTGGCGTATCGCCTCCTTCGCTGCACCAGCTTGGTCCTCTGGGACGTGGTGAGTCGTGAAGAGGGAAGGCTGCTGAGCACTCGTCAGTGGATTCGCGAAGGACATCGTGTGTCGAGTGGTGTTCTCTTCCTCCACAGTCAGAGTCTCAGGCACCGTCGCATCCTGAGGCACCTTACTGGCGGGCGTTTTCCGACTCTTCCTGCGTGCCAGCGGTTCTTCATCCTCGTCGTCGTCGGGAAGATCGATAACAGTATGGGGCGGGACTGCGAAGAAGAATCAGGATCAGAGGTCGCGGGACAGTCGACTAAAAACGGTGTTAAGAATTCAGTACCTGGGTTCGAAGTCGCCGCATCTTCCATCTCGTGGTCATCGGCCCGGGTCGAAGTCTCAGAGGTAGCAGCACTGCAACTCCAAAGGATCAGTCGACTAACCTCAGCGTCGACCAAAGATAAAGTTCGCGCAAGAATAAGAAAATATAGGCAACACAATTACCCTGATATGGTGGGGATGGACACCTTCATCTTCGGCAGGAGCTTGGTCGGCTTCGATGAGGCCGCCCTGGGCTGCTTCGGCGCCTTTTCAGTCGGCGCCGGAGAGGTGGTCCGTGGGCGCTTGGTCGACTGAGTGGCAGTCGCGACCCCCTTACCACGTTCGGTCGAAGGGTCGTGGACGAGCTTCGACCGCCTTTCTGAGCGCGGTGGAACGACCTCCTCCTCCTCTTCTTCCTCGTCCTCGATGTCATCCTCATCACCTTCATCATCATCATCGTCGTCATCATCCCCTGCAGCATCCGAGTCCCATTCCTCCTCTCCCTGGCTCTCGCCCCCGCTCGCCTCGCCCCCGCTCGCCTCGCCCCCGCTCGCCTCGCCTTCCTCAGTCGAAGCTTGAGCCCCATTGGGCATGGAGTACAGCTCGGTGAGGGCCTAACAGATGCCCAAACAAGGATCAGTCGACCAGTCAGCAGGGTTAACAGAGATGAATGCGACAAGAATGCAGTGGGGAACAAGACAAGTGTACCTTATCTGGATCGCTGTTGTGGTCGAGTGGGAGAACCCTTCTGGCTCCGCGCGGGTTGTCCTTGTTTCCGGTAACGGCCGCCATCCATCTTTCCAGAGTGACGTCGTCGACTTCTTCTGGATGGACTCTGGTCTCGTCTTCGGTCCCACAGTACAACCACATGCTGTGACTCCGGAATTGAAGGGGTTGGATTCGACGCCTGAGGAAGACCTCCAAGAGGTCCATGCCTGTCACCCCCTCCCGAACCAACTGCACCACGTGCTCCATCAGCATCTTCACGTCGGCTTTCTCCTCCGGAATCAGCTTCAGAGGGGAGGGCTTGTTCACTCGGTCCATGGTGAACGGAGGGAGTCCACTCGACTGCCCCGGAGTCGACTGGACCTGGCAGTAGAACCAAGTCGACTGCCAGCCTCTGACGGACTCGGGAAAGCTCATGGGCGGGAAGGTGCTATTATTCCTCACCTGAATCCCCAGGCCCCCACACATTTGGACGACTCGGGTCTTCTCGTCACCTGGGCTAGCCTTCTTCACGGTCTGAGAGCGACACGTGAAGATACGCTTGAACAAACCCCAGTGCGGTCGGCAGCCCAAGAAACCCTCGCACATGGACACGAATGCAGCAAGATAGGCAATGGAGTTTGGGGTGAAGTGGTGGAGTTGTGCTCCAAAGAAATTCAAGAAGCCATGGAAGAAAATGCTTGGCGGCAAGGAAAACCCACGATCGACATGAGTGGCTAGAAGCACACACTCACCCTCTTCTGGCTGTGGCTGCCACTCCTTCCCCGGCAACCTCGCAGCTCCGTGAGGGATCAAACCCTCGTTGGCCATGTCGAGGAGGTCCTTCTCCGTGATGGTCGACTGGATCCAGTCTCCTTGGACCCAGCCTTTCGGAAGGCGGGATCTGGACGAGGACCCTCTGCGGCTGGTAGATCTCCCCTTCGCCTTCTCCGACGCCGACGCCTTCTTGGCCCGCTCCAGCGCCGCCGTCTTCTCCTTGGCCATGGTCGCCGGAGAGATGCGCGAAGGGAAGTGGTGCGGAAGCGAGAGCGAGCGCGCTGAGCAGGGAGGAAGGAAGCAGAGAGAGGGGGGAAATGCTGAGGCGCAGCACAGAAATCCTCGCCGGGCACATTTATAAGATCCCTTCCGAGTGGATGACAGGTGGGCCCGGTCGATCCAATCATATCTGGAACAGTTATGCAGACGGGATACGTGGCGAAAAAGGCGGCGCGGAGATCGAGGCGTCCATGCCCCGTCCCATCCGAACGCCGCGGACCGCCCCGCTTCGCGCGCGTCCCCAAATTTCGCACCCCGCGGAATCCGCGAGCAACAAATCAGTCTGTCAGACGCGGTGTTTTCAGCGATCCGTCGCTCGGAGATCGTCGAAGCTCGAAAGATCACTCGACGCAAAAATAGAATGGATCGAGTCGACCGAAGACAAATTGCTCCCTGTCAACGAAGAGATTCTTTGATCCAGAACAGCGCACAACTAGAGCGCAGAGGTTAATCGGAAACGACATCAATTCCTTCTTCACTCGAAGCCTCAATCCATTCGGGGGCTAATGATGGGGTTATGTACCTAGGGTAGGGTCATGGACCTGTTCCAAGTAACTTACCTTAGGACATCCCTAGAAGAGGTCGCCTTCCAGTCGACCAACGAGGATTCACTCGACTGGCCTGAAGGACTCGACCACGAAGACTCACTCGACCACCAGGAGGTCAAGAGGCACTCTGCACTGCAACGGCCTGTAATTAAGTAGACTTTATGATAGTAAAGGCACTTTATGTGGGGCGTTACCAGTAACGCCCCAGACTTAACTCACCTTAAACCCTCTCCTACGTGGGCTGGCAGGGGTCCTGGCACACTCTATATAAGCCGCCCCCCTCCACAAGCAGAGGGGTTCGGCACCTTGTAATCCATACGTTTATAATCCACTCGACCGCCTCCGGGCTCCGAGACGTAGGGCTGTTACTTCTTCCGAGAAGGGCCTGAACTCGTACATCCTTTGTGCTTACAACCTCTCCGTAGCTAAGACCTTGCCTCTCCATACCTACCCCCCACTCTACTGTCAGGCTTAGAACCACGACAGCACCCGGTTGGTGGGCTTGGGAACCCTGCTCACATCGTTTGGGGCCGTGAGCGACACCCCGGCCGGATCTCCTTGCGGATGGAACCCGAATAGGCGATAAACCTGGACTAGAGACTTGTTCGGTTAGTCAGGTCGTGGCCGACTCCCTCGCCCGGCTTCCGCTTGAAGGTTGCCGAGGTACATGACGTGTACAGGGCGGTAATTGGCGAAAGCGTGTGTGAAGAAGTACACCCCTGCAGGGTTAACATCATCTATTCGAATAGCCGGATTCCTCGGATATGGAAACTTGGACCCCGTGTACAGTTCATAGACAAGTGAAAGTGGATACTCTAAAATACGCAAGATAAGCGTGAGTGCTATGGATGGCGTTCTCGTAGGGAGACGGGAGCGGATCCATAGTGGTGTATTGGTTGGTGAATATGTGGACTCGTGTGCGCCACCTCAAAAGAGTCGCTTGCAGTCGTAGTTCAGGATAGCCACCGAGTCAAAGCTGGCTTGCTGCAGTCAAACTCCACCATCCCCTTTGTTGATAATGATGCATATGTAGTTAGTTCTGATGTAAGTCTTGCTGGGTACATTTGTACTCACGTTTGCCTATTTTATGTTTTTGCAGAGAGACTTCAGTCTCACTAGTAGTTCCGCTTGGACTTCGACGTTTAGCTTGTTACCTCAGCTACGATCTTGTGCCCCGGTAGGATCTGATAGATAGTCAGGCTTCTCAGCCTTTTTCATTTATAGATGTCTGTACTCAGACATGATAGCTTCCGCTTGTGCTTTGACTTGTATGCTCTGAGTGTTGGGTCATGAGACCATGTTTGTAATACCTCGCTCCTCGGAGCCTATTGAATAAACTACTTGAGTCGTAGAGTCATTTTGTGATGCCATGTTGTATTGCACATATCGAGCATATTGTGTGTATGTTATTGAAATGCTTGGTATGTGTGGGATCTGACCATCTAGTTGTTTATCTTTAGTAGCCTCTCTTACCGGGAAATGTCTCCTAGTGTTTCCACTGAGCCATAGTAGCTTGCTACTGCTCCGGAACACTTAGGCTGGCCGGCATGTGTCCTTCTTCGTTCCTGTGTCTGTCCCTTCGGGGAAATGTCACGCGATGGATACCAGAGTCCTGTTAGCCTGCTACAGCCCGGTTCACCGGAGTCCTGCTAGCCCAGTGCTACAGCCTGGATTCACTCGCTGATGACCGACACGTTCGATGCTGGGTCATGGATGCCTGTCCCTGTAAGTCTGTGCCACTTTGGGTTTACGACTAGTCATGTCAGCCCGGACTCCTTATCATGTGGATGCTAGCGACACTATCATATACGTGAGCCAAAAGGCGCAAACGGTCCCGGGCTAAGGTAAGGCGACACCCGTGGGGATACCGTGCGTGAGGCCGCAAAGTGATATGAGGTGTTACCGGCTAGATCGAGGTGACATCGAGTCGGGGTCCTGACAATCGTAGCATCATTATCGTCTCGCCAACTATTGCTTCTACGAATATTGCTACCTCTTAGTGATAAAGTAAAGTAATTACATGGCGATTGCATTTCATACAATAAAGCGACAACCATATGGCTCCTACCAGTTTTTTTATAAATTATACAGTGGGAGAGGCTCCCACTGTGTTTGTATTACTCAAAAGGTAGGGAACACTATACAACACATATTTACAAGCATCTCATCCTCCACTTTGGGGAAGAGTGTGATCTAACCAAGTCCTGGACTAACTAGTGGGGTGGAAGGTTGTTTACAAAAGAGAGAATAAAGTCTCTCAAGTCAACTTTGGTTCTGTATTGCAGGAGGGTGAAGTCTTGTTTGAACCTATCAAGCCAGCTGTGGTATGTTGGAGGGATGCCTCTAAAGTGTTTGTTATTCCTTTCTTTCCATATGCTCCAAGCTGCTTGTAAGAAGATTTCCATGAACATGGGTTTATTCCAATCATTAGAGGCTTTAATTATCCAGTGTAGTCTGGATCCAGATTCTTCCCAGGAGATCCCTATTTTGGACCAGCAGTTTGTGCTGAAAGGACATTGGAAGATCATGTGCTCCACATCCTCTTCAACTTGATGATTACATAAGAGGCAGCTAAGGTCATCTCCGATGTTGTAGTGTCTTCGCTTGAGCATACTGCGAGTATTTAGTCGATCAGAAAGTAGCAACCATCCAAACATCTTGATTTTTAGCGTGACTTTGGACTTCCAGAGCGAGTGATAGGATTGGTGGGCCTTCACATCTCGAAAGTAGAATTTGTAGTTGCGATAACTCTGTTACAGAACTTGATCATCTCATACAACAATTTATATCACATCATGTCTTGACCATATCACATCATAGCAATCCCTGCAAAAACAAGTTAGATGTCCTCTACTTTATTGTTACAAGTTTTACGTGGCTGCTACGGGCTTCTAGCAAGAACCGTTCTTACCTACACATCAAAACCACAACGATTTTTTGTCAAGTGTGTTGTTTTAACCTTCAACAAGGACCGGCCATAGTCAAACTCGATTAACCTAAAGTTGGAGAAACAGACACCGGCCAGCCACCTATGTGCAAAAGCACGTCGGTAGAACCAGTCTCATGAACGCAGTCATGTAATGTTGGTCTGGGCCGCTTCATTCAACAATACCGTCGAATCAAAGTAAGACGTTGGTGGTAAGCAATATGACTATTATCGCCCACAACTCTTTGTGTTTTAATCGTTCATAAAACATCTACGCATAGACCTGACTCGGATGCCACTGTTGGGGAACGTAGTAATTTCAGAAAATTTCCTACGATCACGCAAGATCTATCTAGGAGATGCATAGCAACAAGAGGGGAGAGTGTA
Organism: Triticum dicoccoides; assembly: GCF_002162155.2. NCBI lineage: Eukaryota > Viridiplantae > Streptophyta > Magnoliopsida > Poales > Poaceae > Triticum > Triticum dicoccoides. The sequence goes on along the minus strand of NC_041391.1, from coordinate 102,214,766 downwards.
TCCACGTACCCTCATAGACCGAAAGCGGAATCATTTAGTTAACGCGGTTGATGTAGTCGAACGTCTTCGCAATCCAACCAATCCAAGTACCGAACGTACGACACCTCCACGTTCAGCACACGTTCAGCTCGATGACGTCCCTCGTGCTCTTGATCCAGTTGAGGATGAGGGTGAGTTCTGTCAGCACGACGGCGTGGCGACGGTGATGATTTAAAGGACATGTGGTGCCCCCATGTGTGGTTTTGGTAATTGATGACATTCTCTATGGTCTAATGGTTACATAGAGTTATATTTAAAGGATTTGTCCATAGGCTTTTCTTGAAGTCCATGTGTTGGTTTCAAGGAGTTTATGTGTTGACCAAGGTTCTATTAAGGAATTGTCCAAAGGTTGGTCATGTGAGTGTTGAGCTTATTTCAAGCATGTCTTGAAGAAGAAGATTGTGTGATCATTCATGTTTACCTTCAAGACATCATCCAAATGAAGAGACTTGGAAAGATTCAAGGTTTGAAAGATTCAAGGTTGATCAAGACTAAGTCAATAGTGAATCAAGTTGATCAACTCATAAAGCGAAGAAGATGTACCGAGAGGGATCAAGTGATCCCATGGTATGGTAAGCATTGTCCATTGCGCTTTGTGTACTGACCCATGGTCTATGCGAGAGTTCCATGTGGGGTTAGGTACGTGTCCATGTGCTTGCATCAAGAGGAAGATATCACTCAACCCATGGAGAGGATGACATCAAGTGGTGATCATTATCAAGATTGCCGTGTGCAAGTTCAAGTGCAGCATCTCGAAGAGATCAAGTGCATGAAGCTTCCGTCCATTGTGGTGTCAATGGACTTGTGAAGATGTGCCAAAGAGTGGCTCACCCATAGTGGAGTATGGGGGAGCAATCATCTAGTCTTCACCAAGCCAACGCAGTCAAGAAAGGTGGTCCAACTTGAGGAAGTCAAGATCATCATCATCTAGCTCAATTGAACTTTGTGCAAGGCAAAGGTTTGCCCTTGATAGGTTTTATATTTTACCGGTCTCATGGTGATAGTTTGGAGATCGGGTTATTGGATCGATAGTCATACTATCAAGGGGGGCTCTCAAGTGAGTAGCTTGATTGTATCGTTCGTTGAGAGCTCAAACCATTGCATCCTTGCATCATATTTCTTGATTCTTATTTGTATTTTATTTTGAGGTTTTAGAGCTTGTGGTTTTCTTTGTGACAAGCTCTAGTACATCGAAACCGGATTTCATTTGCGTCTTCTATCGCATTTTTGGTGTTGGCGAGGTTTTACTAGTCTTTCTCAAGGAAGGGTTCTCACCATTTTCTCATGGGACTTTTCTTATTTGCTTCTTATTGATATTTCTATCAAGATTGTGTTTGGCCTTGTCGCTAGCTTTCCAACAAACTTGGTTTTGTCGAATTCGGAGTCCGTTTGCAGAAGTTGTGGCGGTTTTGGTGTTCTGAAAAGGCTGCAGCGATACTACCGCGGATTGGAGCAGATGTAATTTTTTACTACCGCGACTTCTACAGCGGTAATACCGCTCTGGACCAAAAACTCGTCACAAGTCCAGCGGTGCTAGGCACAAATGTATTTTTTTAGTACCGCTCGCAAGAAGTAGTACCGCTACACTTTGAGGTAGTACCGCTACCCCTAGCGGTAGTACCATGAGGTCGAGCGGTAGTACCGCTCTGTGCGGCCTGTGAGCATAACAATTGGTTTTCCCCTACCTATAAAAGGAGGTCTTCTTCCCCAATGAACCTTATCTCTTTAGCTCGTGTTCTTCCCCCATTGTTGACCTTCTTCGAGCTTGCTAACTCTCAATCCCTCCAATGATTCTTGCTAGTTATTGTGGGAAAAGAGAGAGGAGATTTAGATCCACGTTTGCACCAATCACTTTCTCCTCTAAGTGAGGGGAACCCCTTGGATCTAGATCTTGGAGTTCTTCGCGTTCTTCTTTCGTTCTTCCTCTCATTTTCCTCCCTAGCACTAGTTGCTTTTGTGGGATTTGGGAGAGAATGACTTGGGCACTCTGTGTTCCCTTGCCATTGCATTTGGTGCATCTCTCCATGGTGCTAAGTGGAAGTGAAGTTTGAGAAGCTTATTACTCTTGGGTGTTTGGGAACCCTAGAGCTTGTTCCTCTTGGATGCCTTGGCACCCTAGACGGTTGGTGTTGTTTGGAGCTCAATCATTGTGGTGTAAAGCTCCGGGCAAGCGTCGGGGTCTCCAATTAGGTTGTGGAGATCGCCCCGAGCAATTTGACGGGTACCGGTGACCGCCCCCAAGGGTTGCCAAAGTGTACGGGTTCAGTGACCGCCCCAAGGGTTGCCACTTGTACGGGTTCGGTGACCGCCCTCAAGGGTCCCTTAGTGGAATCAAAACATCTTGCATTGTGCGAGGGCGTGAGGAGATTACGCTGGCCCTAGTGGCTTCTTGGGGAGCATTGTGCCTCCACACCTCTCCAAATAGAGCTTAGCATCCGCAAGGGTGTGAACTTAGGGATACATCATCGTCTCCGCGTGCCTCGGTTATCTCTTACCCGAGCCCTTTGCTTATGCACTTTACTTTGTGATAGCCATATTGTTTCTTGTCATATATCTTGCTTTCACTTAGTTGTTTATATTGCTTAGCATAAGTTGTTGGTGCACATAGGTGAGCCTAGTTGTTGTAGATTTTGTGCTTGACAAATAACCGCTAGGTTTATTCCCCATTTGTTCAAGCCTAAACCGTAATTATTTTAAAGCGCCTATTCACCCCCCTAGGCGACATCCTCGATCTTTCAATTGGTATTAGAGCCCCGTATCTCTTTATAGAGCTTAACTGCCTAGAGAGTAAGGATGTCGACTAGGGGTTTAGGATTCTCGATACTCTTAGTTTCGATGGCACAAATTTTGATGTTTGGGTAATTCACATGCTTAATCTCTTTAGGGTCATGGACCCTATTTTAGAGCGAATTGCAGATATGGGTTTTTCTCCTCCAAAGGATCCCCAAAGATTATCTTTAGAGGATGAGAAAAACTGTTATCTCAATGCTCAAGCTTCTAATGTGCTTTTTGATGCTTTGAGCAATGTAGTTATATTTCAACTCATGTCGTTCTGGGATGCTCATGAGTTGTGGACAAAGCTTCAAGATAAATATGGTGTGTCCATGTTTTGTGGGGATGATTGTTCTACCTCCACCTCCGGCCATGTTGTCTTCTCAACTGCCTCTACTTCACCTACATGTGGTTTGCCACAAGGTAATGATATGGTGAGTAGTGCTGATCATTGGAATGATGATAGTGTGCCTATTATCGATGATCCTTCACCACTATCTTATTGCAATGCTCCATCTTTGGACCTTAACACTTTGTGCACCTTACATGTTTCTCATGCTTGTGTTGATAGTCTGTGCATATCATGTAGAAATTGCTTGACTAATTCTCATGATGATATGCTTGCTACATCTTGTTGCCATGATAAATATGCATGTATTTCCTCGAGTTGTTGTGCTAACAATGTAGAGGAAACCCAACACTCCATGCAACAAGATGTGGTCTTGGACGGTGCTTCAAGGGATCCTACATCATCATCTATTGCTTTTTGCCTTATGGCTAAGGCTTCAAAGGTATCTCCTACTTTGAACCCCAATATGTCTCTTGATGATGATGTTAATGCTAATGATGATGAGGATAATGATGAATAGAATGATAATGTTGCTTCCTTAAAAATTAAGGGAGAATTTTTTTAAAGCTCTTCATAATAATAAAATTTCCCGTTCCAACTTCATGGAAATCATCTCTATTGCCATTGAGGGCAATAAATATATTGAGGTGTTGGAATCTCATCTCGAGGAGCATGAGGTCACCATTGAGAAAATGGAGGCTCATGGGCGTGATTACGCAAATGAGATCGCAGATCTATCTCAAGCTCTTGAACATGAACAAACCACCTCTGAATCTCTTGAGGAGACTTTTGCTCTAGAACTATATAGATTGAATGAATCTCATGATAGATCTCTTGAGGTAGCCAATGATTTTGAAACTAAAAATGAGAAGCTTGAAGTTGCGCATGCTAAACTCCTTGAGGACTTTGGGCACCTCAAAAATGGCTCAAGGGTCATTAACAGTGAGCTCATCAAACTCACCGAGTCTCATGCACAACTTAAAGCTTCATATTCTAAAGATCTTGCCAGGTTGCCTTCTCCTCTTGCTATTATTGATGATGCTTGTGCTACTAAATCTATTTCTAGTGAAGCATACATTTTGAGGGAGAATGTTGAGCTACGGGCTCAACTTGAGTTGCTATCTAGCAAATATGAGAAATTGGAAGAAAGTCATGAAAAGCTCTCAAGCTCTCATGATGATCTTCGAGTATCCCATAATGTGCTAAAGATAGATCATGAGGCCATGATTGCTAAGGTAATATCTAGTGAGCCTCATGTGGATAATAGCACTACTACAAGTCAAAATGCTATATTGCCATGTGCTAGTCCTTGTAATTCATCTACTCACAATATTGGTACATCTTGTGATGAATTACTTTCCTTGCCTTGTTGCTCTAATGATGAAGCTTATACTTCCTCTAGTACTTGTGTTGATACTAACCATGTAGAGGAAATCAAAGAGCTCAAGGCCCAAGTCATTTCCTTGAAGATTGACTTGCAAAAATGTCATGAAGGGAAGTCCACACTCAACAATATCTTGAGTGTGCAAAAATCCCCCAATGACAAAGGTGGACTTGGATTCAACTCCAATAAGAAGAAGAAGTTAAAGAGAAACAAGAAGAAGGGCCAAGAACAACTCAAGAATTTGGCCAAGATTATTTGCTTCAAGTGCAAAATTGAAGGGCATCATGTTAAATCTTGCCCATTAAAGAAGAAGTCTATTAGTGACAAGCAACAAGGGAAGCGGCCACAAGTTCATTCTCATGCTCAACCTCAAGTTGAAGAAAGGCCTCTTCCCAAGAAGACTCAAGCTAATGATTCTCAAGTTGAGAAATCAAGTGAGAATAAGGTGAAGAGTAGACTTTGCTACCTATGTTGTGAGAAAGGTCACGTGGCTTCTTCTTGCACGAATGGTACCTTATCCAACCTTATTATAATTGATTATGTCTATTCTCTTGGGAAGGATATGGTTGGCAATGTGTTTGCCAAATTTGATGGAACTCAAAGTGGTGTCAAGAAAAGAACCATTTGGGTAGACAAGCCTATTGTGACTAACCTCTTAGGACCCAACTTGGTTGGGGACCAACTAGCTCAAACTTGATCAATAGGTGTTGTTGGAGGGCATTGGAGACTTGTCTACATCATGAAGAATTAAGGGATCTTCATCATCCATATTGTCGCAAGCCAAGTCAATTGTGTTATCAAGTTTCTATCTTATATCCAATATGCCTCCTTGCAGTAACTTGTACTTAAATTGTTTACATTGAAAGTTACTTGCCCCTTTGCATGTTGTGGTTCTGTTCCTTGCATGTGTTGTATATGTTGTGCTTCCAATTTTCTTAGCTTGAGTAATCAAGTATGTGTGTGTTCGTTTGCACATCATGTACGTGTGTGTAGTGCGTTGAGCCTTTGCGCATCTTGTTTGTATCTTAGTTGGCTCTTGTGAGAGATTAATGGAAAATCCTATTTTGGGGAAGTGATGTTCTTTGTGCACCTCACAATCCTATAAATGTGTGTACATGAGTGTCGGTGTCAAAACCGGCGGATCTCGGGTAGGGGGTCCCGAACTGTGCGTCTAGGCGGATGGTAACAGGAGACAAGGGACACGATGTTTTTACCCAGGTTCGGGCCCTCACGGTGGAGGTAAAACCCTACACCTGCTTGATTAATATTGATGATATGGGTAGTACAAGAGTAGATCTACCACGAGATCAGAGAGGCTAAACCCTAGAAGCTAGCCTATGGTATGATTGTTGTTCATCCTACGGACTAAAACTCTCCGGTTTATATAGACACCGGAGCGGGCTAGGGTTACATAGAGTCGGTTACAATGGGAGGAGATCTTCATATCGTATCGCCAAGCTTGCCTTCCACGCCAAGGAAAGTCCCATCCGGACACGGGACGGAGTCTTCAATCTTGTATCTTCATAGTCCGGGAGTCCGGCCAAAGGTCTTAGTCCGGCCATCCGGACACCCCCTAATCCAGGACTCCCTCAGTAGCCCCTGAACCAGGCTTCAATGACGACGAGTCCGGCGCGCAAGTTGTCTTCGACATTGCAAGGCGGGTTCCTCCTCCGAATATTTCATAGAAGATGTTGAACACCAGGATAGTGTCCGGCTCTGCAAACTAAGTTCCACATTCCACCGTAGAGAGAATAATATTTGCATCAATCGGATCTATTGACGTATTCCGTAGCATGACGTCACGGCCAGGTCTCCATACGAATCGTTTTACTGTTCCACCTCAGCGTGTTTAGCGAGGCAGTTTCCCTGGCACGTCTTGTCAAAGCAGAGATCGTGTCCCCTTATTCCGGGATTCTCATCAATACGGGCGTGGGTAACCCAACCGCGCCATTAACCATGGTGCTTGGGAGATAAGCGAGTTTTACTAGGCTGGCGGGGGCTCGTAGTTTTGGCCGCCCATATAAGGGGATAAGAATCCGCCCTTTCCATTCACGCCTTCTTCCTCCTCTGCTTATCCGCCCCTGCGCGCTCAAGCTCCAGCACCCAAGCCCGCACTTTCCACCTCAACCTTCTCCAGTCATTTCCGGAGCGGGAGGTAGATGGATGGCCTCCTCCGTCACGGAGGGGCAAATCAAGAAACTGAGGGAAGCCGGATACTTGTCTGACGACATCGCGCACCGGCTTCCAGATGAGGGGCAACTCATCCCCACTCCCAGACCCCATGAGAGGGTTGTATTTCTCCCCCATTTCCTCCGTGGACTGGGTTTTCCTCTTCACCCATTCGTCCGGGGGCTCATGTTCTACTACGGCCTGGACTTCCATGATCTGGCCCCGAACTTCATCCTTAACATCTCGGTGTTTATCATCGTGTGCGAGGCCTTCCTCTGTATTCAGCCCCACTTCGGCTTATGGCTGAAGACCTTTAATGTCAAGCCGAAGGTAGTGGGCGGGCGCCAAGCGGAGTGCGGAGGTGCTATGGTGGGCCGGATGGCCAACGTCCTATGGCTCGAGGGCTCCTTCGTGGAGATAATAAAGGGATGGCAATTAGGGTGGTTTTACAGCACCGAGCCGTGCGATCCCAAATGGGCGGCGGCCCCCGAGTTTCGATCTGGCTTCCCCACGCGGCTCACTTCCTGGAAAGAGACGGGCTTGATGTGGGGGGATTCGGAGGAGCTGACCGGACTTCAAACCTGCGTCAAAAAGCTGGTGAACAAGAATCTCAAGCTTGTCAACGTAGTCCAGGTCATGCTCATCCGCCGGATCCTCCCATGCCAACAATGGGCCTTCAAATTGTGGGAGTTTGATCCGGCACAACACCAAACCTTGAGCGAGCTCTTTGACACTTCGTACGAAGATGCCTGGAAGGTGCTGTTCAAGGGTGCTGAGGCACCCGCATCCGCTACCGAAGATCGTGGATTCAGCTCGCGGCGCCAGACCAGCAAGGTAAGCTATTCTACCCTTTACGGGATCTTTATCTTTCATAGACTGACTCTATGCGGGATCTAACCTCCCCTTCCCTTAACAAGACTGGCTGAAGACGTCCGGGCAGATGATTTGTCCGGCTCCCCTACCAGAAGACTCAGTGGATGCCCAATTGACAGGGCTGCTGATTCCGGCGCCTCACGTGGTGCCGGAGAAGAGGGCCAAGAAGATGGCCACGGAGACTCGCAAGAGTTCCCGGCGCCTGGGGGTGTCGGGTTCATCGCCCAACAACCCCGAAGCACCCTCCGCCTCTGAAGATGAGGAGGAGGAAGAAGAAGCATCTCCTTCTCCGACGGGGGGAGGAAGGAAAAGAAAGGCCGCCCCCACTGGGGCGACCGGGGGGTCCAAGAAGGGGAAAACCCTTCTACCGGACTACGCCTCCGGTGCCGAAGGCGGTGGGGAGGAATGGCCGTCCAGGGTCAAGCCCCTGGCAAGATCGTAAGTGTCCAGCTATCCGAATAACTTGCGACGCCCCTCCATTATCTGGTATTTTCTGATGCCGTATATGATCATGCAGGCCGCCCAGGGCTCAGCTCGACGATTCGACGAGCGGCTCCTTGGGTTCGTCGGACGTGAATAGCGCTTCACTTCCGATGGCCTCCTCCCCTCTCCCTACGAATGACGCCGAGGTGGAGTCCCGAAAGGGACTAAACCAGGAGGAGGTAGTCCCGGGGGTGCCTCAAGGCGACCTCCCGGACTCCAGGCCCAGAGTGGATAAAGCCCCGGAGGGATCCAAGTCCGGTCCCAAGCCGGACACTGCCCCGTTACCATCAATGGTTCCAGAGTCCGACAGGCGGCACCTTCATAAGAAGGGCAAGCTGTCACGCCCAATATGCGACCCTATCCAAAAGGAACTCGAAGGTCCCACCAAGGATAGACCTGCATATTGAAACGCTTTTGCAAGGTGGATATCATTACATCAACATTACATAATAGATGGGGATACATACATGAGGCATACAATGCCACACGAATACAACATCACAATACATAAGAGAAACATCCGACTACGGATGAAACACAAACAGAAACTCAAATGACATCCACCCTGCTAGCCCAGGCTGCCGACCTGGAACCTATTCCCTGATCGAAGGAGAAGCAGAAGAAGAACTTCAAGACAAGCAAACATCGCTCTCACATCAAGATCATCGCATAACCTGTACCTGCAACTGTTGTTGTAGTAATCTGTGAGCCACGAGGACTCAGCAATCCCATTACCATGGTTATCAAGACTAGCAAAGCTTAATGGGAAAGGAAGGGGTAAAGTGGTGAGGTTGCAGCAGCGACTAAGCATATATGGTGGCTAACATACGCAAATAAGAGCGAGAAGAGAGAAAAAGGAACGGTCGTGAAGCTAGCAATGATCAAGAAGTGATCCTGAACTCCTACTTACGTCAAACATAACCCAAAACCATGTTCACTTCCCGGACTCCGCCGAAAAGAGACCATCACGGCTACACACGCGGTTGATGCGTTTTAAATCGGATCTGGTGTCAAGTTATATACAACCGGACATTAACAAATTCCCATCTGCCTATAACCGCAGGCACGGCTTCCAAAAGATTACACCCTGCAGGGGTGTCCCAACTTAGCCCATGATAAGCTCTCGCGATCAACGAAGGATATACCTTCTCCCAGAAAGACCCGATCAGACTCGGAATCCCGGTTTACAAGACATTTCGACAATGGTAAAACAAGATGAGGAAGACAGCCCGATGTGCCGACAATCCCGATAGGATCTGCACATATCTCGTTCTCAGGGCAACACCGGATGAGCAATCCGTACAACTAAAACAAGACCTCAAGTTTCCCTGAGGGGGCGCTGCAAAGGGCTCTAGTTCGGACCAACACTTAGACAAGAATTGGCCCAAGGGGGGGGCTATAATAAAGATGACCCTTGGGTTAATTACTCCCAAGGGAAATGTAGGTGGTGGTGAGGCAAATGGTAAAACCAAGGTTGGGCCTTGCTGGAGGAGTTTTATTCAAAGCGAACTGTCAAGGGGGTCCCATAAATCACCCAACCGCGTAAGGAACGCAAAATCCGGGAACATAACACCGGTATGACGGAAACTAGGGCGGCAAGAGTGGAACAAAACACCAGGCATAAGGCCGAGCCTTCCACCCTTTACCAAATATATAGATGCATTAATTAAATAGGAGATATTGTGATATCCCAACATAATCCTGTCCATCATGGGGCAATCTTCAACTTCACCTGCAACTAGCAACGCTATAAGAGGGGCTGAGCAAAGCGGTAACATAGCCAAACAACGGTTTGCTAGGAAGGGTGTCAAAGGTTAGAGGTTCATGGCAATTTGGGAGGCTTGATGAGCAAAAGATAGGTAACGCAGCATAGCGGTAGAAAGAAGCAACTAGCATAGCAATGATAGTAGTGAGATCCAGGGTAGCGGTCATCTTGCCTAAAATCCCGTTAGGAAGAAGAACGAGTCCATGAAGAAGATGAAGCCACGAAGACGAACCAAGCTTAGACGAACGAATCCTCGCGATCGCAACGAAATGGGAACTATCGAGAAGAAGCACACAACATAGTAAACACACCACACATAGACAAGACATGATGCACATACAAGCATGGTGCATGACAAGACTACATGAAGCTACTCATGGCAAGAGATGATGCATACAAGAGCAACACATCAAGGCAAGTTTAAATGAGGCCGGAAACAACATATAACAATTCCGGTAAGTCCTCATATACAAATTTCGAAGTTGGTCCAGATCTGAATAAACCTTATGTTCAAGTTGTTAAATAGCAAGTTAAAATGCACCAATATGATCTACACGAGATTTTAGTCAAGTTACACATAAAGTTCATTTAATTTGGAGCTATGGCCTAGAAGATATGAGCAAAACAAGTTAAGCATGGCATTGATGCAAAATGCATACAAACATCAAGCAAACACCTCAAAACATGGATGCAACATGATAATATGAAACTACATGCAAAATCAAGCAAGTTTCATATAGAGCACACTCAAAACGGAGCAACGGTGCAACACATACACATGGAACAAGTTATAGCAACAATCTGTCCAAAACAGCAACTAGGCATATTGCAAGCATAAAAACAATATGCTACATCATCTCAACATGAAAACAAAAGACATGGGCATGATGTACAGGTAAAGCATAACAAAACATGAACACTGAGCTATCTCCAGAAATCACTAGAACATGCTCAAACACACATGGCAAGATTGCAAATAATAACAGTTTCAGACTTTGCAGAAATAACATCAGGTTGCAATGTTTAGAGCTATCAAACAACATGTTACAGGAACTTATCATGGCAAACAAAGGCATGGCATGAATCTAATAAATGCATAGAACAAAAGTCCTTTACTGACCAAGAGCCAAAAAGGATCAGAAGATATGATGGCACCCATGTAAACATAGCAAGTTCCATTAACAGATTCAGCAAACAGGACATGGCAGGAACAACAATAAGTAGGTATGTTGGTGAGCTTGTACCACTCACCACAGAGCATTACATGGCATGAAAAGGCAACCAACAGAAAGAAGGCATGTTTGAGAAGCTAAACATGGCAAGATCAAGTTCATAGGGTGCATGAAACACTAGCAACAATCATGGCAACAACTGAACTTAATGTTAACAGGCTGACAGCAACATTATTTAGCAACTTTGGAGCAACATTACAAAAAGCTACAGCAGACTATAAATGCAACCAGGGGCATGGATGGATAGAGCATAACATGTAGAACAAAACATCCTTAGTGAACATCTCCAGATTATACATAGAATGATTTGTAGCAGCAGGTTTACATAGCATCACGAAATAACAGATTCAGCCTAGCAAAACAGAAACAGCAAGTACACTACTTAACAAGCTCGATTCACTCACCACAAGTCATTGCATGACAAGATAAGCATAGCATCAGCAAGAAGACATGTTTATGAAACAAACCGAGGCAGGAACAAGTTCATAGCATGCAAGGATCAACTACAACAACCTTGGCAAAATTGAATAACATGTAAACAATCTGCCAGGAAACATTTTGGAGCAAAAGTAGAGCACGAAAATGACATGCTAGACTACTCCATAATTGCAAATAGGGGCATTAATGGATAGAGAAAAACCATATGTTCAAAACATCCTTACTGAAGTATCTCAAAATATGCTTGGATCTCTCTGTAGCATCAAGTTTACATGGCATCAAAATAACAGCAGAACAGGGACTAAAATCAGCAACATCACGAAGCCTCATTTGCATGCTTGTGCTAGTCACCACATTGATCACAAAAATACATGGCATACACCACTGTAAAGAAGACATGGCATAGTTCACATGTAGACATCAACCTCATAGGATGCACACATCAATCATGGCAAGAATGACAAATGCACACATTCTATTAAGAAACAGGAACTAACATTATGAAGCACTCTTGCAACGATGATTCAGGCATCAAGATGAGCTCAAATGAACATGATGCAATGGAATAAAATGAAGTACTCGTTGAGACGAACAATTTGACATATTACACGCACAAAACGGAGCCGCATGCATGGAGATATGATGCGATGAACATGGCATAATAATGTCAAAATACTTCGGGGACTTGGGCAAATCGGGGTCAACCTTCATGGGTCCGAATCTGGCACGGACTTCGAGGCGAGGTGGATTTCGCCGGAAAACACGCCGGAGATGGAGGGGTCGCTAGAGACGGGCGGATCCAGGCCGGATCTCGCCGGATCCGGCCGGATCCCGGCGAGGGACGACGCGGGGCGCGGCGCGGAGCTCCTCCGGCGAGCTCCAGCGGCCGGAGACGAGGCGCAGGGCGCTCGGGGCGAGGCGGCCCGGTTCGGTTGGCGGCAAGGGCGACGGTCGCCGGCGAGGCGAGCGGTGGCGGCGCAGGGAGGCGCGGAGGCGCGCAACGGCGGCAGGGCGGACCCACGGGCGGCGAGGGGCGGCGGAGATGGGCCACGGCGGGAACGGACGGCGCGTCGCCGGGGCGGCGGCAGCGAGGACAGGCGGCGGCCGACGGCGGAGGCTCGGGCGATGAGGCGGCGAGGTCCGGCGAGGAGGCGCGAGGCGGCGGCGGCTTCGGTCGGGACGCCGGGCTCGCGCGGGCGCGCTCGGGCTGCGGCGGCGGCGACTCGGGACTGAGCAGGCCCCGGATGGGCCTCCAGGGCCGCGGCGGCGGGGAGGAGAGAGAGAGGGAGCGGGGGGCGACGTGGCACTGCAGGATTGGGCACGGGGGCGGCGACGATGACGTGACGGCCTGTGATTCGCCGGAGTGAGGTGGCTGGAGGCGGTGGACACGTCCGGCGGTGGAACGGACATGTCCGGCTGCGGAAGGAGGAAGATGGCTAGGGTTTGGACTGGGCGAAAAATCCGGGAGGGGCACATATTTATAGGTAGAGGGAGCTAGGAGAGTCCAAATGAGGAGCGGTTTTCAGCCACGCGATCGTGATCGAACGACCGACAGCATGGAGGGGGTTTGGATGGGTTTTGGGCCACTTTGGAAGGGGTGTTGGGCTGCAAAGAGAGAGGGAGTTACGGGCTACGCGATTAACCATTGGAGTATCAAACGACCTCCAAATGGCACGAAACTTGACAGGCGGCCACCGGTGCTATACCAAGGCCGCTTGGCAAGACTAGGTCCATTCCGAGAATGTTTAACACCCGCTCACAACGAGAGACAAAAGGGGGACGCCGGAGGACATAGGAGTGCCAGATTGCAAAACGGACAACGGGGAAAATGCTCGGATGCAAGAAACGAACACGTATGCAAAATGAAATGCACATGATGACATGATAAAATGCAACACGCAAACAAATGACATGGCAATGATGGCGAATAATTGGCAGACACCTGGCGCATTGAATCTGGGGCGTTACACAAGCCTACGACGCTGACGACCCCCGTCCATCCAGAGGTGCCGGACGATTTGCTGGAGGTGCTTAACAACGCCTCCATCGATGAGGAGCACCACGCTGTTATGAGTGTGGTGATTCAGAAGGTTCAGTCCGCCAAGAGCGGGCTGACAGAAGCCTGTACAAGCTTGTTAACAGGCTTTGAGGTATGTGTTCGAAAACATATAAATTTTTTACCGCATAGACAGTAGCCCCTGATGCTCAGTTCGGCGTTCGGAAAGAAAAGCCGAGCTGAGGATCTAAAAAGATATACGCAGGAGTCTAATAGAAATGTGTCAATATGGGAATGTAGGCTGTGCTGCTGACCTCTGCCGCACTGACTGTGGAGGTCAATGCATTGAAGGAAAGCCTCGAGCGGTCCGAGAGCGAGCTCGGCCGTGCCAAGAAGCAGCTCGAGGATAAAGAGGGTACATAGTACCGCATGTAAATGTATATAGAAATACTTGGTTGAAAATAATCACAGGACCAACATAAATGTTGCAGGAGCCACGACCGAGGTGGCGACCCTGAAGGAGGCGGTCTCCAAGGCCAAAAAGAGTGCGGCCTTGGAACGCACCGAGCGAGAGAAGCAGGAGGCGTGGGTGGCGGAGGTGCGGCAAGAGCTCCAGGCTCTCGAGGAAAAACACGAGAGTTTGGAGCGTGACTCGAAGACTCGAGAGTCCGAGCTTGCCTTGGCTCTTGAGAGTGCCATGACTGCTAAGGCCGAAGCCCTGAAGGCCCTTCAGGAGATCGAGGTGATGAACAAGATAGCGGCGGGTAAGGCATTCTTTATGCAAAGCAAGAATATAAAAGTAAATTATTTGTTACTTACCCGAATCCGGAGCTCTCTAGGAGCGTTCGCCGATCTGCCCCATAGTGTGTCTGATGCTGCCTCATTCTACCGAGCCGAAGAGGGGAGCTCGACGGATAAGGTGTTCTGGTCTCAATATGCTGAGGCCGGACATCCGGTGCCCCTGAGCGATCAGCTAAAGCAGCTGGTCGAGCTCCACAAGGTGGCCGAACAGGCTATGAAGAGCCTCATAGTTCGGCTATGGCCTAGGGAAGCCATGCCTGGGAGCTACTTTGGTCTGGTGCGGCGGCTTGTGGACGCTTGTCCATGGATTGAGGTCAATAAGCGCTCCGTCTGCATTGAAGGTGCCCGTCGGGCCCTTGCCCGTGCTAAAGTGCACTGGGGCAAGCTGGACGCTGAGAAGCTTTTGACGGACGCGCCACCGCCGGGCAAGGAGTACCGTACGCCCGAGATGTATTATAAGGGCGTCCTGAAGGGGGCCCGCCATATAGCGGATGAGTGCTCCAAAGATGTAATTTTTGAGTAGACTCGCATTTGTTATCCTGTACGCTGAAAACTTTGTTCATGTGCGTTAAGCAACGCTTGTTAATTTAAAATATTACCTTCTGTGCGTCCGTTTATCAAATCTGAGAGATGCAAGTCGTCGGCTTTGGCCCCCATGCCACGAGTGCTGGGGTGTTCGGGTTAAACCTGAGCACTCTTGTTACCATCCTTGGGTCCATCCAGGGAGGCGCTCAGCACAACGAACCAGGCCGTCGGACTCATGATGCTTTATCACTCTCACTTAGCCATAGAATTCTATAATTTTAAATTTCGGCGAAGCCCCTAGTATTCGGAAGACCGAGTTTGGGGCGCTATCCACGCCTAGGCCGGATAAGTCCGGTTCCTCGCTCTAAGCGGCATAAGTCTTTAAGGACTCGTAAAACCTCGCGAACAGCGACCGGTCTCTCGCACTATCATGACAGTCAGTTTTAGCTTTCTCTACTGAGGTGTTAACCTAGCTCAACTGGGGCACAATCACAGTAGTTCTCCCAGCGCTACCTTAGCCAACATTGTGGAACGTAAGGTACCAAAACATGCGAGCCGGGCAAACCCAACTATTGACCAAAGACATGATTCGGAGCCGATGCATATAGTGCTAAAAGTTCGGGGTGCCGCACTCATGAGAGTGTTCGGTCTTCTCACACCATGTTATGGGGTGTTTTAAGCCCCTGGTGTATTGTCCGTACCAAAGTGTACGGTTGCAAAATGTCATGACTGAACATTTTGTATATAAAAAATAGAGAAGTACAATAATAGATAAGAGCTATATATTGCTTATTAAAAAAGGGCTGCTGCGAAAGCAGAACGATACAAGGAGTGCGATAAGCAAGAGATGGGATTATTTGACATGTTCCCCTCCAGGGGCAAGCTACGGGATTGTAAGTAAAACAGGTATTAAGCTCGTTATAGAGACCACCTGAACGTTTGACGTGGCTTGCTCTCTCCCTGGCTGTTGCATCGTGTGTACGACGAGTGTATTGCCGGACAGGCCTTCCGAATAGTTGGGTCCTGAAAGTGTGTAAGAAGGAAAACGGCGAAATAGGGAGCCCCTTAGTGCGGTTGAGCCGCATTCTGGGTGTGCCCCTCCCCTTATGCCCATGTTATCTCTAAGGCGTAATTATGTACGCGTGGTACCAGTACCGCCATTTGGTGGGGGCTGGGGTTGGGGCCGCACTGCTATGCTTGCTCGGAACGTGCCAGTCGGATTTGTTGTAGGTTACTTCGGGCTCGCTTGACGTTGTCCGGACGTTTGACATCTGGATTGGAGAACTGCCTTGAGAGGCTACTCTGTACTTCCGCCGCCAGGGCCGCCGTGTGCTCCTCCGTTCGGAGAGAGCGTTCGGTGTTTCCGTTTACCGTGATGACTCCGCGGGATCCTGGCATCTTTAGCTTGAGATATGCGTAGTGCGGCACCGCATTGAATTTTGCAAATGCGGTTCATCCAAGCATGGCGTGATAGCCGCTGCGGAATGGGACTATGTCGAAGATTAACTCTTCACTCCGGAAGTTATCCGGGGATCCGAAGACCACTTCGAGTGTAACCGAGCCTGTACAGCTGACCTCTACACCTGGTATGACGCCTTTGAAGGTTGTCTTTGTGGGTTTAATCCTTGAAGGATCGATGCCCATTTTTCGGACTGTGTCCTAATAAAGCAGGTTCGGGCTGCCGCCGCCGTCCATTAGGACTCTGGTAAGGTGAAATCCGTCGATAATTGGGTCTAGGACCAATGCGGCGAATCCGCCATGACGGATGCTTGTGGGGTGGTCCCTTTGATCGAAGGTGATCGGGCAGGAGGACCGTGGGCTGAACTCTGGGGCGACTGGCTCCAACGCATAGACGTCCCTGAGAGCATGCTTCCGCTCCCTTTTGGGGATGTGGGTTGCGTATATCATGTTCACCGTCCGAACTTGCGGGGGGAATCCCTTCTGTCCTTTGTTGTTCGGCGGCCGGGGCCCCTCCTCATCATCGCTATGTAGCCCCTTGTCTATGGTTTCGGCACTTAACTTGCCTGCCTGCTTGAACACCCAACAATCCCTGTTGGTGTGATTGGCTGGCTGTTCGGGGGTGCCGTGTATCTGGCACGAGCGGTCCAGTATCCGGTCTAAGCTGGATGGGCCCGGAGGGTTTCTTTTGAATGGCTTCTTCCGCTGACCGGGTTTAGAGCCTCTGAATCCGGTATTGACTGCCGTATCTTCAGTATTGTCGCCGTTAATGCGGCACTTATGCTTGTTGCGACGTGACCTGCCATTGTTGTCCTTGGTATCCGAATTGCCGGGGCTCTTGGTTATGTTATTGCTATGAGCTAGCCAACTATCTTCTCCCGCACAAAAGCGGGTCATGAGTGTCGTGAGGGCTGCCATAGATTTGGGCTTTTCCTGTCCTAGGTGCCATGCAAGCCATTCGTCTCGGATGTTGTGCCTGAAGGCTGCAAGGGCCTCGGCGTCCGGACAGTCGACTATTTGGTTTTTCTTGGTTAGGAACCGTGTCCAGAATTGTCTGGCCGATTCCTCTGGCTACTGTATTATATGGCTTAGGTTATTGGCGTCTGGTGGTCGCACATAAGTGCCCTGGAAGTTGTCAAGGAATGCGGATTCCAGGTCCTCCCAACAACTAATTGACTCTGCTGGCAGGCTGTTAAGCCAATGTCGAGCTGGTCCTTTAAGCTTGAGCGGGAGATATTTGATGGCGTGTAGATCATCACCACGGGCCATGTGGATATGAAGGAGATAATCCTCGATCCATACCGCAGGATCTGTTGTGCCATCGTATGATTCGATGTTTACGGGTTTGAAGCCCTCGGGGATTTGATGATCCATTACTTCGTCTGTGAAGCATAGTGGGTGTGCGGCGCCCCTATACTGGGCTATATCACGACGCAGCTCGGATGAGCTTGGTCTGTTGTATTCGGCCGGGCCGTACTTATTATGTCCAGCATGACGGTTAGCGTCACGTGAAGCGGGGCACCCATGCGATCCATAGATAGATCTTGTTTGCCTTGCCTTATTATCCAAAATGTCTTACAGGTCTGTTGCGTCTCCCTGTACTCTGATGTGTTTTGAGCGGTGCCGGGGTGTGGCTTGGGTCGAGGGCCTGAAGGCCTCTCTATCGCGGCCACGGGGTGGCCGATCGGGCGCATCGTATGCTGGTGATGTAGGTTTAGTTGCTTCCTCCTCAAGTTGGGGTAGCAGCCTGCGCTTTGGGTAGCTCTTGGAGGGGCGTTCTAGTTTATACTCTTCGGCCACCAAGACTTCGGTCCATCTGTCGGCTAGCAAGTCTTGGTCAGCTCTAAGCTGCTGCTATTTCTTCTTGAGGCTGCTTGCCGTGGCCACAAGCGTGCGTTTGAAACGCTCTTATTCGATGGGATCCTCTGGCACGATGAATTCGTCGTCGTCGAGGCTTGCCTCGTCTTCGAAGGGAGGCATATAATTGTCGTCCTCAACCTCTCTATCGGCCGCTCTCTCATGAGGGCTGGCTCCTTCATCCTCCTGCACGGAATCTTGCTGGAGGGGGTTGTCTTCGACACTGTCCGGCGTGTTGTTATCTCTGGTGCCGGCATCGCCGTTTTTGCTTTGGCAGGACTTAGAGCGGCGCTGCTGACGTCGACGCTTGGATTGCTTCTTGGAGGGATCATCCTTCGTTTTTTCCTCGCCATTCCCCACTTTAGGGGTGTCCACCATGTATATGTCGTATGACGAGGTGGCTTTCCAGTTCCCTATAGGTGCTGGTTCTTGATTGTCTCCTTCATCGGCGTCCATGCCGTCGATGTCTTCTAAGTCAAAGTCGAGCATGTCGGTTAAATCATCGACAATGGCTACGAAGTGGGTGGTGGGTGGGCCTCGAATTTCTTCGTCGTCCGTATCCCAACCATGCTGGCCGTAGTTCGGCCAGGGCTTTCCTGACAAAGAGAGAGACTTTAGTGAATTCAGGATATCGCCAAAAGGCGAGTGCTGAAAGACGTCCGCGGCGGTGAATTCCATGACCGGAGCCCAATCGGGCTCGATCGGAAGAGGTGCGGGATATACGGAGTCCGGAGCAGAGTCCGGCACCTTGGAGTCACGGGCCATGCAAAGTACTAAGCTGGTACCCGGCTCTGTCACCGTAGAGATTGCGACTTCTGGGGTGGCGTCCAACCGTCCATCCCTGACTGGCGCAGTGGGCTCCAAGCTAATGGTCGGAGCGGACACCTGAGCGACGCTCTGAGCATTGTCCGGCGGTAGAGCTAAATCGTGCCCATCGTGACAGTGCGGCGTGCCCGGTCGTGGCTCGAATCCGTCGAAGATCAAGTCCCCGCGTATGTCGGCCGTGTAATTCAAGCTTCCAAACCTGACCTGATGGCCAGGGGCGTAGCTTTCGATCTTCTCCAGATGGCCAAACGAGTTGGCCCGCAGTGCGAAGCCGCCGAATACGAAGATCTGTCCAGGGAGAAAAGTCTCACCCTGGACCACATCGTGATTGATGATCGAAGAAGCCATCGGGCCTAAAGGCAACGACACAGAGGAACTCTCAATGAAAGCACCAATGTCGGTGTCAAAACCGGCGGATCTCGGGTAGGGGGTCCCGAACTGTGCGTCTAGGCGGATGGTAACAGGAGACAAGGGACACGATGTTTTTACCCAGGTTCGGGCCCTCACGGTGGAGGTAAAACCCTACTCCTGCTTGATTAATATTGATGATATGGGTAGTACAAGAGTAGATCTACCACGAGATCAGAGAGGCTAAACCCTAGAAGCTAGCCTATGGTATGATTGTTGTTCGTCCTACGGACTAAAACTCTCTGGTTTATATAGACACCGGAGAGGGCTAGGGTTACATAGAGTCGGTTACAATGGGAGGAGATCTTCATATCGTATCGCCAAGCTTGCCTTCCACGCCAAGGAAAGTCCCATCCGGACACGGGACGGAGTCTTCAATCTTGTATCTTCATAGTCCGGGAGTCCGGCCAAAGGTCTTAGTCAGGCCATCCGGACACCCCCTAATCCAGGACTCCCTCAATGAGGAATACCATCTAGTATTGATATTACAAGATTATTGCTTCTTGTTAAGTTTTCTTTGGTATCACATTATGGGGGAGTAATATGCTATGTGCATATTACAAGCCTAGAAAATGTGTAGATTTGAGATATTGTCACTTAGAGTTAATATTATTAATTATCTTGTTCCTAGGTGACATGTTAGCTCTACAAGTCGCAATTTTCTTGTGTTTGCTGTGAAGATGGTGTTGGATATCCTTTTATCTACCACTGGGAATTATTTCCAAATACTTCCCGTCTTTTGACAATTGGTAGTCACTTATGTGTGGTAGAAATTATTGATCATCTTCACGTTGTTGTTTGCTTTTTATTTGCCTTATCTCTCGCCAAGGTTTGTGTCAACTCCCTTTGTCTTCCATACCACTTGTGGATCTTGTTAATTTCTTGATCTGGTCTAGTATTTTCTAGATATAGTGAAAGTGGTGAACCCACCTTGTGCATTTTGTATTTAGATACAAATTCTCTATAATGCACTAGTCTTGGGGGAGCTATCCTATTTTCTATAAAACACTCATCTTGTGATCCTTATCAAGTGTGTGTTGGTTGAAGGCAAGCCGTTTCCTTTTTGGAACTTTGTGCCATCATGAACTTTGTTGAGATCTTGTTTTGTTTGGAACCATCCTCTCTTTGGGAGTTTCACATCTTTAGTTTAGTGTGTATCAATGGATATCTCATTCCTCGATGTATCTATTATGGATATCCTCCAAGTAATGATTTATTCATTTGGTATCTTTTCTTCTCTTGGTATTTCTTTGTCAATTGGTATCGGTTCTTGAAAGTTTTGAGCATGCATATTTACTTCATGTATTTTCTTGGGCATGCTTTCTTTCTTTGACCCAATATATAAGGGAAACTCCACCTAGTCTCAATTTGGATGAGATGTGCATGAAATTCATTTTCTTATATCTATATGCACATATTTATGTGGAGTTTGTCCTATGTATTGGTGTTTCTAACTATTTGGTCCCAATGAGTTTGGGTACCGTTTAGTTTGTGTTGTTCTTCTAGGAACTTTTGGAGATGCATTGGATGCTCGGCTCACTCACAATGAAGGTGTTGTTACCATGTGCTTATTGGAGTCAAGCTAGGATGTTCAATGAACTACTATCTACCTTAAATTGGTATCTACTACATCCTTCCAATGGTATCTCGGTAACAAGTATAATCATCTACTTCATGCACACATTTCTTGCATCAACCTTCTGTAGGTTGTATCATGGCATGTAATTCATTCTTTCTTGTGAGACTTGTTTACTTTCTCAAAGCATCCCAACAATGATCTCTTGTTGCTAGTTGTGATGTCTTTGATGCTCGTGTGGTTGGAACTCATTTATATACAATAAGACCATATCTGGCCATGTGCTATGCCTTATGGCAAATATCTTATTTGTATATTTATGACTTCCATTTGGATATCTTATTCCTTCCTTTTTGTAACTATTTCGTGTGTGCATCCTTCTTTGTGGATTGATATCATCATGATCTTCATCTACCTAGAATCGCATACACTTGAGAGAAGTTGCATATCTAGTTGATATCCCTTTCTTTCACGTCCACCTTTTCCTTCTTGTATTATTTCCTTGGTGGCTCCGTGAAGGTGTGTGTCTTGAGTGCGAGTCTTATATTGTTGCATCTTGATACACTCTTTTATGGTGAAGATTGTTTTCCTCATGCTTGTCTTGACAAGGATTTTGCCATTTTATTGGTATCCCTCGTCTTGATAAGGCTCTCATTTTCTATCTTCACCATGGGTTGTCACAAGCTTGGTTGTTTTCTCTCTCTTTTTGGTGAGCTTGTGAATCCATTTGCTAGTTGTGTGTGTGGGAAGTACATGCCATGCACCTTGTATCTCAACTATTAAAGACTATGTTGATTCTTAATGCTCATCCTTATATTAGTCTTCTCAAGTGCTTTGCCATGACTCAGATACATCTTTTTGGTTGAGCTATTTCTAAGTTGCCTCTTTTATATGTTGCTCAACCATTTGATTTTGCAAGTGCTAGGCTTTGTTCCTATATGCTCACTTACAATTGTTGTGAGCTTCTATTGATTTTGGGGGAGTGATGATCCTATTTTGTGCCTGTTGTATTCAAATACAAATATTCTTGTGTGCACAAATCATGGGGATCTTCTCTAGTTTCTTTAGAACTCTCCTTTGCTCGTATCATAATATGTTTTTCATGTGGCTCGTAGGAGCATTGGTCTTGTTAGTTCAATTGGTATCTTTAGATAGCTTGTTTCAATTGGTATCTTTTGATTGCGTGATTGCTTGTGTCTCTCTTTGTTATGTCTTTATGGCATATCATTCTTTAGCAATCTTTGTGCCTCAATATAGTTTGTCTTCCTCCAAGTATTTAACTTTAGATATGTGTATGGCATTCCACTCTCTTGTTGAGAAATATATACTTTATGGAGGAACACTTTTTATATTGGCCTTCTAAGCTTTTCGCCCATTTTGGCAATCGATGCCAACGGGGGAGAAGTTTCAGAGAGTTTTGTGGAGAAGTTTTCATAGTTTCTCCTTGCTTTGATTTTGTTCCTAAGCATTTGCATCTCATACTCATGCATCATTGGTTGTTGCATTGCATGGTGATGCACAATTCCTTATATAAACTCTGTTGAAAGTGATTGTCATCAATTACCAAAATGGGGGAGATTGAAAGGACATGCAGTGCCCCCATGTGTGGTTTTGGTAATTGATGGCATTCTCTATGGTCTAATGGTTGCATTAAGTTATATTTGAAGGATTTCTCCATAGGATTTTCTTGAATTCCATGTGTTGGTTTCAAGGAGTTTATTACTTGACCAAGGTGTTATTAAGGAAGTATCCAAAGATTGGTCATGTGAGTGTTGAGCTTATTGCAAGCATATCTTGAAGAAGAAGATTTTGTGATCATTCATGTTTACCTTCAAGACATCATCCAAATGAAGAGAGTTGGAAAGATTCAAGGTTGATCAATACTAAGTCAAGAGTGAATCAAGTTGATCAACTCATAAAGCGAAGAAGATGTACCGAGAGGGATCAAGTGATCCCATGGTATGGTAAGCATTGTCCATTGTGCTTGTGTACTAACCCATGGTCTATGCGAGAGTTCCATGTGGGGTTAGGTACGTGTCCATGTGCGTGCGCCAAGAGTAAGATATCACTCAACCCATGGAGAGGATGACATCAAGTGGTGATCATCATCAAGATTGCCGTGTGCAAGTTCAAGTGGAGCATCACGAAGATATCAAGTGCATGAAGCTTACCATCCATTATGGTGTCAATGGACTTGTGAAGATGTGCTGAAGAGTGGCTCACCCATAGTGGAGTATGGGGGAGCAATCATCTAGTCTTCACCGAGCCAACGCAATCAAGAAAGGAGGTCCAACTTGAGGAAGTCAAGATCGTCATCATCTAGCTCATATGGACTTTGTGCAAGGAAAAGGTTTTCCCTTGATAGGTTTTATATTTTACCAGTCTCATGGTGATAGTTTGGAGATCGGGTTATTGGATCGATAGTCATACTACCAAGGGGGGCTCTCAAGTGAGTAGCTTGATTGTATCGTTCGTTGAGAGCTCAAACCATTGCATCCTTGCATCATATTTCTTGATTATTATTTGTATTTTCTTTTGAGGTTTTAGAGCTTGTGGTTTTCTTCGTGACAAGCTCTAGTACATCAAAAACGGATTTCATTTGCTTCTTCTATCGCATTTTCGGTGTTGGAGGTTTTACCGGTCTTTCTCAAGGAAGGGTTCTCACCATTTTCTCATGGGAATTTTCTTATTTGCTTCTTATTGATATTTCTATCAAGATTGTGTTAGGCCTTGTTGCTAGCTTTCCAACAAACTTGGTTTTGTTGAATTCGAAGTCCGTTTGCAGAAGTTGTGGCGGTTTTGGTGTTCTGAAAAGGCTCCAGCGATACTACCGCGGATTGGAGCAGATGTAATTTTTTACTACCGCTCGAGAGTGGTAGTACCGCGACTTCTACAACTTTAGTACCACTCCGGACCAAAAACTTGTCACAAGTCCAACGGTGCTAGGCATGACTGTATTTTTTTAGTACCACTCGCAAGCAATAGTACCGCTACACTTTGAGGTAGTACCGCTACCCCTAGAGGTAGTACCGTGAGGTCGAGCGGTAGTAACGCTCTATGCGGCTTGTGAGCATAACGGTTGGTTTTCCCCCCACCTTTAAAATGGGGTCTTCTTCCCCAATGAACCTTATCTCTTTAGCTCGTGTTCTTCCCCCATTGTTGACCTTCTTCGAGCTTGCTAACTCTCAATCCCTTCAATGATTCTTGCTAGTTCTTGTGGGAAAAGAGAGAGGAGATCTAGATCCACGTTTGCACCAATCACTTTCTCCTCTAAGTGAGGGGAACTGCTATATCTTGAGTTTGTGTTGGTTTTCCTTGAAGAGGAAAGGGTGATGCAGCTCAGTAGCGTAAGTATTTCCCTCAGTTTTTGAGAACCAAGGTATCAATCCAGTAGGAGGGTCCTCAAAAGTCCCACGCACCTACACAAACAAACAAAGAACTCGCAACCAACGCGATAAAGGGGTTGTGAAACCCTTCACGGCTACTTGCAAAAGTGATATCTGATAGAGATAATATGATAAGATAAATATATTTTTGCTACTTATGATATAGATTGGAAAAGTAAAGATGCAAATAAAAGTAGATTGAAAGCTTATACGATAAAACATAGACCCGGGGGCCATAGGTTTCACTAGAGGCTTCTCTCAAAATAGCATAAGTATTATGGTGGGTGAACAAATTACTGTCGAGCAATTGATAGAAAAGAGAATAATTATGAGATTATCTAGGCATGATCATGTATATAGGCATCACGTCCGTGACAAGTAGACCGACTCCTACCTGCATCTACTACTATTACTCCACACATCGACCGCTATCCAGCATGCATCTAGAGTATTAAGTTCATAAGAACAGAGTAACGCTTTAAGAAAGATGGCATGATGTAGAGGGATAAACTCATGCAATATGAGATAAACCCCATCTTGTTATCCTCGACGGTTACCATACAATACATGCCTTACTGCCCCTGCTGTCACTGGGAAAGGACACCGAAAGATTGAACCCAAAGCTAAGCACTTCTCCCATGGCAAGAAAGATCAATCTAGTAGGCCAAACCAAATCGATAATTCAAAGAGACTTGCAAAGATAACTCAATCATACATAAAAGAATTCAGAAAAGATTCAAATATTTCTCATAGATAAACTTGATCATAAACCCACAATCCATCGGATCTCGACAAACACACCGCAAAAGGAGTTACATCAAATAGATCTCCACAAGAGAGGGGGAGAACATGGTATTGAGATCCAAAAAGAGAGAAAAGGCCATCTAGCTAATAACTATGGACCCAAAGGTCTGTGGTAAACTACTCACAACTCATCGGAGTGGCCTTGGAGTTGATGTAGAGGCCCTCAATGGTGGATTCCCCCTCCGGCAGAACGCCGGCGACGGCTCCAAGATGGGATTTCGCGGATATAGAAGGTTATAGTGGCGGAAATATTTCTTCGGTGGCTCCCCTGATGGTTTCGGGGTATATGGGTATATATAGGAGGAAGAAGTACGTCAGTGGATGCCCGAGGGGCCCACGAGGTAGGGGGTGCGCCCTCCACCCTCGTGGCCGCCTCGGGAGCTTCTTGACTTGCACTCCAAGTCCTCTGGATCACGTTTGTTCCACAAATCACGTTCCCGAAGGTTTCATTCCGTTTGGACTCTGTTTGATATTCCTTTTCTTCGAAACACTGAAATAGGCAAAAAAAACTGCAATATGGACTGGGCCTCCGATGTTGGAAATATGCCCTAGAGGCAATAATAAAATGGTTATTATTGTATTTCCTTGTTCATGATAATTGTCTACCGTTCATGCTATAATTGTATTGACTGGAAACCGTAATACATGTTTGAATACATAGACCATAACATGTCCCTAGTGAGCCTATAGTTGACTAGCTCGTTGATCAATAGATGGTTATGGTTTCCTGACCATGGACATTGGATGTCATTGATAACGGGATCACATCATTAGGAGAATGATGTGATGGACAAGACCCAATCCTAAGCATAGCACAAGATCGTGTAGTTCGTTTGCTAAAGCTTTTCTAATGTCAAGTATCATTTCCTTAGACCATGAGATTGTGTAACTCCCAGATACCGTAGGAGTGCTTTGGGTATACCAAATGTCATAACATAACTGGGTGGCTATAAAGGTACACTACAGGTATCTCTGAAAGTGTCTGTTGGGTTGGCACGAATCGAGACCGAGATTTGTCACTCCGTATGACGGAGAGGTATCTCTAGGCCCACTCGGTATTGCATCATCATAATGAGCTCAATGTGACTAAGTAGTTAGTCACGGGATCATGCATTACAGAACGAGTAAAGTGACTTGCTGGTAACGAGATTGAACGAGGTATTGGGATACCGACGATCGAATCTCGGGCAAGTAACGTACCGATTGACAAAGGGAATTGTATATGGGATTGATTGAATCCCCGACATCGTGGTTCATCAGATGAGATCATTGTGGAACATGTGGGAGACAACATGGGTATCCAGATCCGGCTGTTGGTTATTGGCCAGAGAGTTGTCTCGGTCATGTCTGCATGATTCCCGAACCCGTAGGGTCTACACACTTAAGGTTCGATGACTCTAGGGTTATAAGGGAAGTTTGTATGTGGTTACCGAATGTTGTTTGGAGTCCCGGATGAGATCCCAGATGTCACGAGGAGTTCTGGAATGGTCCGGAGGTAAAGATTTATATATGGGAAGTCCAGTTTCAGTCACCGGAATGGTTTCGGGGGTTATCGGTATTGTACCGGGACCACCGAAAGGTGTCCGGAGGTCCACCGGGTGGGGCCACCTGCCCCGGGGAACTTGATGGGATGAATATGGGAGGGAACCAGCCACTAGTGGGCTGGTGCGCCCCTCCCCAAGGGCCCAAGGCTCATAGGGTTGAAAACCCTAGGGGAGGGGGCGCCTGCACCTTGCTTGGGGGGCAAGTCTCCCCCTCCTGGCCGCCCCCCCCCCTCTAGATGGGATCTAGAGGGGCCGTCCCCCTCTCCCCTTCCCCTATATATAGTGGGGGTTTTGGGGCTGCCAAACACGAGTTTTCCTCTCTCCTCGCGCAGCCCTACCCCTCTCCCTCCTCGTCTCTCGCAGTGCTTGGTGAAGCCCTGCTGGAGTGCCACGCTCCTCCATCACCACCACGCCATTGTGCTGCTGCTGGACGGAGTCTTCCCCAACCTCTCCCTATCTCCTTGCTGGATTAAGGCATGGGAGACTTCACCGGGCTGCACGTGTGTTGAACGCGGAGGCACCGTTGTTCGGTGCTTAGATCAGATTCGGCCGCGATCTGAATCGCTTCGTGAACGACTCGACCGACCGCGTTCTTGTAACGCTTTCGCTTAGCGATCTTCAACGGTATGAAGATGCACTCCCTCTCTCTCTCTCTCTCTCTTGTTGCTAGAATCTCCATAGATAGATCTTGGTGATGCGTAGAATACTTTGAATTTCTGCTACGTTCCCCAACAGTGGCATCATGAGCTAGGTCTATTGCGTAGATTCTATGCACGAGTAGAACACAAGTTGTTGTGGGCGTTGATATTGTTCAATATTCTTACCGTTACTAGTCCTATCTTGTTTCGACGGTTTTTTAGGATGAAGCGGCCCAGACCGACCTTACACGTACACTTACGTGAGACAGGTTCCACCGACTGACATGCACATGTTGCATAAGGTGGCTAGCGGGTGCCAGTCTCTCCCACTTTAGTCGGATCTGATTCAATGAAAAGGGTCCGTATGAAGGGTAAATAGCAATTGGCATATCACGTTGTGGTTTTGGCGTAGGTAAGAAAGTTCTTGCTAGAAACCTATAGCAGCCACGTAAAAACTTGCAACAACAACTAGAGGACGTCTAACTTGTTTTTGCATCATATGCCGTGTGATATGATATGGCCAAAAGGATGTGATGAATTATATATATGTGATGTATGACATTGATCATGTTCTTGTAGTAGGAATCACGACTTGCATGTCGATGAGTATGACACCGGCAGGAGCCATAGGAATTTATTGTATGACCTGCGTGTCATTAAAAACGCCATGTAATTACTTTACTTTATTGCTAACCATTAGCCATAGTAGTAGATGTAATAGTTGGCGAGACAACTTCATGGAGACACGATGATGGAGATCATGGTGTCATGCCGGTGACGATGATGATCATGGCGCCCCGAAGATGGATATCAAAAGGAGCAAAGTGATATTGGCCATATCATGTCACTATTTGATTGCATGTGATGTTTATCATGTTTTTGCATCTTATTTGCTTAGAATGACGGTAGTAAATAAGATGATCCCTCCTAATAATTTCAAGAAATTGTTCCCCCTAACTGTGCGCCGTTGCGAAAGTTCATTGTTTCAAAGCACCACGTGATGATCGGGTGTGATAGATTCTAACGTTCACATACAATGGGTGTAAGCCAGATTTACACATGCAAAACACTTAGGTTGACTTGATGAGCCTAGCATGTACAGACATGGCCTCGGAACACAAGAGACCAAAAGTTCGAACATGAGTCGTATAGTAGATACGATCAACATGAAGATGTTCACCGATGACGACTAGTCCGTCTCACGTGATGATCGGACACGGCCTAGTTGATTCGGATCATGTCTCACTTATATGACTAGAGGGATGTCTATCTGAGTGGGAGTTCATCAAATAATTTGATTAGATGAACTTAGTTATCCTAAACATAGTCAAAAGGTCTTTGCAACTTATGTCATAGCTCGCGTTTTAGTTCTACTGGTTTGGATATGTTCCTAGAGAAAATTTAGTTGAAAGTTGATAGTAGTAATTATGCGGACTGGGTCCGTAAATTGAGGATTGTCCTCATTGCTGCGCAGAAGGCTTATGTCCTTAATGCACCGCTCGGTGTGCTGAACCTCGAACGTCGTATGTGGATGTTGCGAACATCTGACATACACGTTTTGATGACTACATGATAGTTCAGTAATATTAAACGGTTTAGAATTGTGGCGCCGAAGACGTTTTTGAAATGTCGCGGAACATATGAGATGTTCCAAGGGCTGAAATTGGGATTTCAGGCTCATGCCCACGTCAAGAGGTATAAGACCTCCGATGAGTTTCTTAGCCTACAAACTAAGGGAGAAAAGCTCAATCGTTGAGCATGTGCTCAGATTGTCTGGGTACCACAATCACTTGAATCGAGTGGGAGTTAATCTTCCAGATGAGATAATGATGTTTCTCCAAAGTCATTGCCACCAAGCTACTAGAGCTTCATGATGAACTATAACATATCAGGGATAGATATGATGATCCTTGAGCTATTCGCGATGTTTGACACCGCGAAAGTAGAAATAAAGAAGGAGCATCAATTGTTGATGGTTAGTGAAACCACTAGTTTCAAAGAGGGCAAGGGCAAGAAGGGATACTTCATGAAATGGCAAATCAGTTGCTGCTCTAGTGAAGAAACCCAAGGTTGAACCCAAACCCGAGACTAAATGCTTCTGTAATAAGGGGAATGGTCACTGGAGCAGAATTACCCTAGATACTTGGTAGATAAGAAGGCAAGCAAGGTCGACAGAAGTATATTGGATATACATTATATTAATGTGTACTCTACTAGTACTCCTAGTAGCACCATGGTAATAGATACCAGTTCGGCTGCTAAGTGTTAGCAACTCGAAATAAAAGGCTACGTAATAAACGGAGACTAGCTAAAGGCGAGGTGACGATATGTGTTGGAAGTATTTCCAATGTTGATGTGATCAAACATCGCACGCTCCCTCTACCATCGGGATCGGTGTTAAACCTAAATAATTGTTATTTGGTGTTTGCGTTGAGCATAGACATGATTGGATTATGTCTATCGCAATACGGTTATTCATTTAAGGAGAATAATGGTTACTCTGTTTATTTGAATAATACCTTCAATGGTATTGCACCTAAAATGAATGGTATATTGAATCTCGATCATAGTGATACACATGTTCATGCCAAAAGATAAAAGATAGTAATGATAGTACCACCTACTTGTGGCACTGCCATGTAAGTCATATTGGTATAAAACGCATTAATAAGCTCCATGTTGATGGATCTTTGGACTCACTCGTTTTTTGAAAAGTTTGAGACATGCGAACCATATCTATTGGTATGTACGCATGAAGAAACTCCATGCAGATGGATCGTTTGGACTCACTTGATTTTGAATCACTTGAGACATGCAAATCATACCACATGGGCAAGATGACTGAAAAGCCTCGTTTTCAGTAAGATGGAACAAGAAAGCAACTTGTTGGAAGTAATACATTTTGATGTGTGCAGTCCAATGAGTGCTGAGGCACGCAGTGGATATCGTTATGTTCTTACTTCACAGATGATTTGAGTTGATGCTGAG
This sequence comes from Triticum dicoccoides, assembly GCF_002162155.2. Classification (NCBI taxonomy): domain Eukaryota; kingdom Viridiplantae; phylum Streptophyta; class Magnoliopsida; order Poales; family Poaceae; genus Triticum; species Triticum dicoccoides. The sequence continues at coordinate 102,184,456 of NC_041391.1, read as the reverse complement.
TATATTTACTTGATGAAACACAAGTTTGAATTATTGAAAGGTTCAAGTAATTTTAGAGTAAAGTTGAAGATCTTCGTGACAAGAGGATAAAATGTCTATGGTATGATCATAGAGATGAATATCTGAGTTGCGAGTTTGGTACATAATTAAGACACTGTGGAAATTGTTTTACAACTAACACCGCCTGGAACACCATAGTGTGATGGTGTGTCCGAACATCATAGATGCACCCTATTGGATATGGGGCATACCATGATGTCTCTTATCGAATTACCACTATCGTTCATGGGTTAGGCATTAGAGACAACCGCATTCACTTTAAATAGGGCACCACGTAATTCTGTTGAGATGACACCGTATGAACTACGTTTTAGAGAAACCTAAGCTGTCGTTTCTTGAAAGTTTGGGGCTGCGACGCTTATGTGAAAAAGTTTCATCCTGATAAGCTCGAACCCAAAGCAGATAAATACATCTTCATAGGACACCCAAAACAGTTGGGTATACCTCCTATTTCAGATCCAGAAGCAAAAGTGATTGTTTCCAGAAATGGGTCCTTTCTCGAGGAAAAGTTTCTCTCGAAAGAATTGAGTGGGAGGATGGTGGAGACTTGATGAGGTTAATGAACCATCACTTCAACCAGTGTGTAGCAGGGCACATGAAGTTGTTCCTGTGGCACCTACACCAATTGAAGTGGAAGCTGATGATAGTGATCATGAAGCTTCGGATCAAGTCACTATCTAATCTCGTAGGATGACAAGGATGCGTACTGCTTCAGAGTGGTACGGTAATCCTGTCTTGGAGGTCATGTTGCTAGACAACAATGAACCTACGAGCTATGGAGAAGCGATGGTGGGCCTAGATTCCTACAAATGGCTAGAGGCCATAAAATCCAAGAGAGGATCCATGTATGAAAACAAAGTATGGACTTTGGAGGAACCACTTGATGGTCGTAAGGCTGTTGGGTGCAGATGGATTTTAAAAGGAAGACGGACAATGATGGTAAGTATCACCATTAAGAAAGCTCGACTTGTCGTTAAGATATTTTCTGACAAGTTCAAGGAGTTGACTACGATGAGACTTTCTCACTCGTAGCGATGCTAAGAGTCTGTTGGAATTATATTAGCAATTACTGCATTATTTATGAAATCTTGCAAATAGGATGTCAAAACATTGTTTCCTCGACGATTTTCTTGAGGAAAGTTTGTATGTGATACAACCAGAAGGTTTTGACAATCCTGAAAGATGCTAACAAGTATGCAAAGCTCCAGCAATCCTTCTAAGGACTGGAGTAAGCATCTCGGAGTTGGAATATATGCTTTGATGAGACGATCAAAGATTTTTAGGTTTATACAAAGTTTATGAGAAACTTGTATTTCCAAAGAAGTGAGTGGGAGCACTATAGCATTTCTGATGAGTATATGTTGTTGACATATTGTTGATCGGGAATGATGTAGAATATCTGGAAAGCATAAAGGGTTATTTGAAAAGTGTTTTTCAATGGAAACCCTGGATTAAGTTACTTGAACATTGAGCACCAAGATCTATAAGGATATATCAAAAACGCTTAATAGTACTTTCAAATGAACACATACCGTGACAAGATTTTGAAGGAGTTCAAAATAGATCGGCAAAGGAGTTCTTGGTTGTGTTATAAGGTGTGAGTATTGGGTAAGACTCAAGACCTGACCACGGCAGAAGAGAGAGAAAGGACGAAGGTCGTCCCCTATGCTTTAGACGTAGGCTCCACAGTATGCTATGTTGTGTACCGCACCTGAAGTGTGCCTTGCCATGAGTCAGTCAAGGGGTACAAGAGTGATCTAGGAATGGATCACAGGACAGCGGTCAAAGTTATCCTTAGTAACTAGTGGACTAAGGAATTTTCTCGATTATGGGGGTGGTAAAAGAGTTCGTTGTAAAGGGTTACGCCGATGCAAACTTTGACACTAATCCGGATTATTCTGAGTAGTAAACCGGATTCATATAGTAGAATAGTTATTTGGAATAGCTCCAAATAGAGCGTGGTAGCTGCATCTAGGAGATGACATAGAGATTTGTAAATCACACACGAATCTGAAAGATTCAGACCCGTTGACTAATAACCTCTCTGACAAGCAAGATATGATCAAACCCAATGGGTGTTGGACTCGTTACAATCACATAATGATGTGAACTAGATTATTGACTCTAGTGCAAGTGGGAGACTGTTGATAATATGCCCTAGAGGCAATAATAAAATGGTTATTATTGTATTTCTTTGTTCATGATAATTGTCTATTGTTCATGCTATAATTGTATTGACTGGAAACCGTAATACATGTATGAATACATAGACCATAACATGTCCCTAGTGAGCCTCTAGTTGACTAGCTCGTTGATCAATAGATGGTTTTGGTTTCCTGACCATGGACATTGGATGTCATTGATAACGGGATCACATCATTAGGAGAATGATGTGATGGACAAGACCCAATGTGACGCCCCCGATTCAATCATACGCTAATCATACACGCAAATGTGTACGATCAAGATCAGGGACTCACGGGAAGATATCATAACACAACTCTAGACACAAATAAAATAATACAAGCTTTATATTACAAGCCAGGGGCCTCGAGGGCTCGAATACATAGCTCGATACACAAGAGAGTCAGCGGAAGCAACATTATCTGAGTACAGACATAATTTAAACAAAGATGCCTTAAGAAGGCTAGCACAAAAACAACAACGATCGAAGAGGCAAGGCCTCCTGCCTGGGACCTCCTAACTACTCCGGGTCGTCGGCGGACTTCATGTAGTAGCATCCATCAACGGTGGCATCTGGCTCCAAGGATCCACCATCTGGTTGCATCAACCGGAAAGAAGAAAAAAGGGGGGAAAGGGGGGTAGCAAAGCAACCATGAGTACTCATCCAAAGTACTCGCAAGCATCAGATCTATACTAAGTATGCATTGGTATCAAATGGAAGGTTGTATCTATGGACTGAACTGCAGAATGCCAGAATAGAGGGGGAAGCCCTATCCTATCGAAGACTAGCATCTTCACGCAGCTCCGAGCATCTTGCAGCATGTAGAAGAGTAAAGAATTGCAGTTTAATATTTAACAAGCATGTTGTAACATTAATGCCCAGAGATCCTTCCTCGACTCCCTGCGAGAAAGCAATCCCGGAGCCACATATTCAAGTATCCATTCGTAGTTGTATAAGATCAGGATATAAGTCTGAACGTCAGTTACCGTGGACACAACTATTAATAGATAATCTTCCCTGCAGGGGTGCACCATGTTTTCCAACACGCTCGATCACTCTGGCCGGACACACTTTTCTGGGTCAATGCCCGGCCTCGGAAGATCAACACGCCATAGCCCTACCTAGGCTTAGCAGAGAGGTCCCCGCCGGTCTACCTCCTAAGCACTCCGGGGTCTGGGCACATCGCCCGTTGCACTCCGGGTCGTTGCGAGCAGGGCGGACCAGGCTCCACCACTACAGGATGGTGCCGGCCCAGCCGTGCCGCACTGCTGAACTGGACGTCTGACAAAGCTTCGGCTGATACTACGACGTCGAGGCCCATAACTATTCTCACGTGGTGGTTGGTGCGTAAAGGCCAAGGGCCAACTCAGAACAAATACCCAAACCATAGTGTATTATTAGCTTGCGGAGACGAGCAGAGACTCATAATAAGGTGACCCCGTCGCCCTGTCTCGAGGAATTACGACAAGGGCTATCCCAGCCCACTCGGGGGCGGCCTGCCGGCCCGGCCGTGCCTCGTAACCATCTTGCGGGTGCTCTCCGGGCCCGTCCGACTTTCACCAAGGTCTCCAGTAAAGTCAAGGTAACTGTGTGTCCAGACATCAAGGGGAAAACCCGAGGAATCACCCCCGGTGGATTCCACTCAATGTAATCATCAAGGTGAACGTAAGAGGGACCACCCTCGAGGTTCACACTTGAGGTGTTGAACGAAAGATCCGTATCGGGAATGGTGAAAGAGGAAATCACCCTCGATGACCACGACCGAATAGCTACACTACAGAATTATCATCAGGAGTGCGTTATGAGGGATCACCCTCGGCACTCGATAGTAGCTCTGCAGAGTCGAGCAACAAAAGGGGCATGATGTGATGCGAGGTGTCGGGCTCTGGTCGTCGATCACGTTGATCGAGTCGAAGATGAAGCAGGGGCAGCAAGGAAAAGGTGGGGGTCACTGATGGATCACTAACCAACCTATACTAAGCAGTTTAGGATAAGCAGGTAGGTAACAATAGCAGGTACACAAGCAGGCTATGCATCAGAATAGGAGCAAACAATAATAGTAGCAAAATCTAATGCAAGCATGAGAGTATAGAAGGGGCGATATCGGGATGATCAAATGGGGGGCTTTCCTAGTTGCTCAGACAAGAGGGAGGGTCGTCGTCGACGTAGTTGATCACAGGGACATCAGCAGCGGTCTCGGGGTCTACTGGAGATAAGAGGGGGAAGAAATAGTAAATACACGCAAACATGAGCATAACAAGACAATAAGCGGGGCTAGAGGTGTTCTAACACAGCGCTAGGCGATACTGGCGAAAGGGGAAACATCCGGGAAAGTTTTCCCGGTTCCGGACGTCTATCAGACAGATGAACCGAAGGGGAAAGGTTACATGTTCGCTATGCTCGGGGCGTGTGACAGACGAACGGAGGACGTATCTGGATTCGTCTCGTCGTTTTGAGCAACTTTCGTGTATAAAACTTTTTCATCCGAGTTACGGTTTATTAATTAGTTAACTAACTAATTAATTAATTAATTAACTTTTTCATCCGAGTTACGGTTTATTAAGTTATTTATTTATATATAGGGTGGGTCTATTATGTTCAAGATGGAGACATAGATATTTGCAAAGTACATACGGATCTGAATGCGCAGATCCATTGACTAAACCTCTTCCGCGAGCAAAACATGATCAACACCAGAACTCTATGGGTGTTCGATTCATCACAATGTAACTAGATTATTGACTCTAGTGCAAGTGGGAGACTGTTGGAAATATGCCCTAGAGGCAATAATAAAAGGATTATTATTATATTTCCTTGTTCATGATAATTGTCTTTTATTCATGCTATAATTGTATTATCCGGAAATCGTAATACACGTGTGAATACATAGACCAAACTACGTCCCTAGTAAGCCTCTAGTTGACTAGCTCGTTGGTCAACAGATAGTCATGGTTTCCTCACTATGGACATTAGATGTCGTTGACAACGGGATCACATCATTAGGATAATGATGTGATGGACAAGACCCAGTCCTAAGCATAGCACAAGATCGTGTAGTTCGTTTTGCTAGAGCTTTTCCAATGTCAAAGTATCTCTTCCTTAGACCATGAGATCGTGTAACTCCCGGATACCGTAGGAGTGCTTTGGGTGTACCAAACGTCACAACATAACTGGGTGACTATGAAGGCGCACTACAGGTATCTCCGAAAGTGTCTGTTGGGTTGACACGGATCGAGACTGGGATTTGTCACTCCGAATTACGGAGAGGTGTCACTGGGCCCACTCGGTAGTGCATCATCATAATGAGTTCAAAGTGACCAAGTGTCTGGTCATGGGATCATGCATTACGGTACGAGTAAAGTGACTTGCCGGTAACGAGATTGAACAAGGTATTGGGATACCGACGATCGAATCTCGGGCAAGTAACATACCGTCTGACAAAGGGAATAGTATACAGGGTTGCTTGAATCCTCGACATCGTGGTTCATCTGATGAGATCATCGAGGAGTATGTGGGAGCCATCATGGGTATCCAGATCCCGCTGTTGGTTATTGACCGGAGAGCCATCTCGGTCATGTCTGCATGTCTCCCGAACCCGTAGGGTCTACACACTTAAGGTTCGGTGACTCTAGGGTTGTATGAATATGAGTATGCACAAACCGAATGTTGTTAGGAGTCCCGGATGAGATCCCGGACATCATGAGGATTTCCAGAATGGTCCGGAGGTAAAGAATTATATATAGGAAGTGCTGTTTCGGCCATCGGGAAAGTTTCGGGGTCACCCGGTATTGTACCGGGACCACCGGAAGTATCCCGGGGGTCCACCGGGTTGGGCCACCTATCCCGGAGGGCCCTGTGGGCTGAAGTGGGAGGGGAACCAGCCCCTAGTGGGCTGGTGCGCCCCCCTTTGGGCCCCCCTGCGCCTAGGATTGGAAACCCTAGGTGGGGGGGCGCACCACTTGCCTTGTGGGGCACTCCACCCCCCTGGCTGCCGCCCCCTTGGGAGATTGCATCTCCCAGGGCCGGCGCCCCCCCTGGGGGCCTATATAAAGGAGGGCAAGGGGGAGGGCAGCCGCACCCTTGTGTCTTGGCGCCTCCCTCCCCTGCTACACCTCGTCCTCCTCCCGCAGCAGCTTGGCGAAGCCCTGCCGGAGTTCTGCTGCATCCACCACCACGCCGTTGTGCTGCTGGATCATCATCAACCTCTCCTTCCCCCTTGCTGGATCAAGAAGGAGGAGACGTCATCCGCTCCGTACGTGTGTTGAATGCGGAGGTGCTGTCCGTTCGGCACTTGGTCATCGGTGATTTGAATCACGGCGAGTACGACTCCATCATCACCGTTCTCTCGAACGCTTCCGCAGCGATCTACAAGTGGTATGTAGATGCAATCTCTCTCCCATGACTCGTTGCTTAGATGAACTCATAGATGGATCTTGGTGAAACCGTAGGAAAAATTTTAATTTTCTGCAACGTTCCCCAACACCAACCACCCGTCGCGACAGCCTCCTTTGAAGGTGGCGACGATGGGCTCTGGATTCACGGTGTCCGACTCTCCCTCTCACCCTTTTGCAGTGCTCACCATTTGTTTTGTAGTACACGAGAGCCTTGGGCATCACCAACCCCCTGCCAGATCTGCGAGCCCGTGCCAAATCCGCCGCCATCGACCCACCGGTGCTAGATCCAGCGGCCCCATCCACCTCTCCCTCCTAATCTGCCGCACAGTACATCGAGCAGGTGTCTTTCCTTTGGCATCGTGGAATGGGTGCTGCAGTTCGCCGCCTCCCATGAAGCAGCTCTCCGGCGGGAGATGTGCATTTCCCTGCTCCACTTGGCCATGGCTGCCTCCCCGAGCCCCTCTTCCCTCCTGGCCATGAGAGAACGGGCGTTGTGCTGCAGTTCTCTCCATGTGCAGAAGCAACACAAACCGCGAGCAGGAAGCTGATGGTACATCGGTGGTTTGCTTGAAGTACACCCCCCTGACAAAAAATGATGCAGCTCAAAAAGTTCAGTGATGCAGTACGCACCGCACGGCGATGCAGTGCGGTTCCCATAAACAATGTGTGGCGATGTTGTAAAGGTCCAATTTTTCATTGTGGTTATCCACTGACGGCGAGCAGTGCAGCTTGCATCGTTGCAGGTCAGTTGGGGCGTCGGTGTAGTGCGCAAGCACTTGAGGATGATTCACACGCACTTCGATTTTGGTCGTGCGAAGCTGCTGTATGGATGCGTAAAAATAGCGTAAAAATGAAGTGCACTTTTGTTGTATCCAAGTTTCAGTTCCCCCTCAATATACATTGGACATGCAAAAAAAACTATGTCCAGAGGTTCACTTTTATCGACGGAGAGGTTCAGTTTTATTGTGTGGAGAGGTTCACTCCACTATACTAAGCACTTTATCTGTTTTTTAGATGTTCGCTCCACTGTATTATGCATTTATTTTTGTTTTAAACAATAACAAAAATAATCATGTGCAATCTTTGTGATGACATTGCAGTGCGCTTTCCCGTTTGATGCAGCACATTAACATTGACAAATATGGTCTACTTAACCCTATGAAAACAAGTTAGAAAAAGACAAAGAAAAATCATATGGTACACTTAGCCTTGTGTCTCGGTTCATTTTTCGCTTGATGTGGTTCACTTACACCCGATATGAAGTGCACTCCACTTCCTCGTCTAAGAAAAAATTACGTTTGAATAAAAGAAACAATGCATTTCTCTTACCCGTTCGATGTAGTGCGGTCTTTCCTTCGATGCAGTGCGGTTTTCAGTCGAATGAAGTACCCACGTTGATTTGGGTGTCGCGAAAAACTGAGTGTCTGTATTTCGGTAATTTAAAACTGTTCTCAAACCATAACGAATTAGAGAGAGTGTTCTACATGAAAAAGTTGTGTCTCGTCGATATCTTTCCAACGACATATCATTTGAATCATTTCGACAACCGATTTGTAAAAAAATCGCAAAAAAGGCCGCTGACACTCATCGTCCGCCACACGATTTTCAAAATTAACTTAAAACCGTAAAGAATCTCAAAAGCATTTCAACATATGAAAGTTGCGGCTCGTCAATAGCTTTTCAATGGTGTATTACACGCCTCATTTCGACAAACCATTAAAAAACTGGAGCGAAAACAGTACCAAAATTTTGAAAAGAATTGAAAAACAGAATTCTGTGATTTAGTAAATTTGAAACTGCTCTTAAACCGTAACGAATGAGAGAAAATGATAGATATTAAAAAGATGCGCCTCGACAATATATTTCCAACGGTGTATCATTTGCTTCGTTCCGACGAGCGGTTTAGAAGAAATCGCGAAAAAAAGCTCGGTGCCACTCGTCATGGGCCGCGCCATTTTCAAAACTGCTCGTCCATAGCTTTTCAATGGTGTAATCTCGAAAAGTGTTCAACATGTCGAAGTTGCGCCTAATCCATAGCTTTTCAATGGTATATTACACGCCTCATTCCGATAAACAGTTAAAAATTAGAGCGGAAACAGTACCGAAAAAATAACGCGTCCAGTTTTTTCCGACGAGAAGTTCACTCTTGTGAGTACTGCAATACACTTGGTTCAAAGAATGACGTGCACTTGCATTCAGCGTGCAGTGCGGAAGTGATGTGCAAAATAATTATTCTGCTAATATTAGCAAAATAGACCATCTCTGTGTGTGTGTGTGTGTGTGTGTATATATATATATATATATATATATATATATATATATATATATATATATATATATATATATATATATATATATATATATATACACGGTGGCGCTAAAGTGAGCGGGAGCGCAAACTTGCTAATCCTACGCTCCGGCCGATAAACGTTCGCTGCGCGCACCGCTTGGTTACTCTAGCGGTTGGTACACCTAATGATGGTAAATTTAGTGGAAGAAATCGTAAGGGAATTAAATCCATTACGGTCTGACACGGACACACCTCCGTCTAGGACACAATTAATGCACGCTACATCACTGTGCCTCACACAATTTGAAATCGTAAAGTTGCTTGGGGAATATGGTAATGAAACTAATTGGGTTACTATCTGCCTACATCACTCTGCCTCACACAGACTTAAATCCACGCTAGTAAAATGATGGTCACACATAGTAATGAAGTTAATGGGTTTACCACTTACCACCTCCCGCACATCGCTCTGTAACAAACATATTTAAATCCACCCCAGTCAAATTTTCCGACAAACATGGTAATTAAGTTTAAACAATTAAATAATATAATTGAATTAATTTGGTTATCATTTGCAACACACCACTCTTCCACTCACAGAATTGAATCTACCAAGCTAGTTGAACCAACAATATATAGTACAACGCATTTGCTGGATTACGTCCCGCTCTACCTAGACAAATGGTAAAACTTCTTTGTTTCATCCTAATAAAGTCAGGTATACATAGTGTCCATGCCCATTTTTGCAGCAAAGTTGTGGTTCTTTCATAGTAAAATAGGCATGTGTTGCTTTTCTACAAATAAAAATACAAGTTTACACCCGTACCATCAAAGTTTACAAAGAATCTTACTTAAATGCAAGTGACAACGTTTTTTGTACATAGAAATCTTTTTTTTTGTAAATTTGTACATAGAAATCTAGCCACACCGATCACAAAAGACAAACACACACACACACAAGTCTACTGTGACCAGCCATGCACATTTACAAAAAAATAGACCATTACCATTAACTAGTGCACTTTTACTATCCACATGGGTGCTTTTACGTTTGATTTGATGATCAAATGTTGCTAGTAAAACTTTGTAGTGCATTACTATGTCCTATCCATCTTTTACCCTTGATTAGGAGGCAACCCAGGTGGCGCACGGGGAGTTTCTTTAGTTTTTTTTCTGGTCGTGTGGGGAGTGCATGCCGGTCGGAGCGCACAATAATTGATTTTGCGCTCAGGCTTAGTTTAGCACTATTCTGATCACGGGATCAGAATAATATTCTGATCACAACCTGAACTGCCTGAGTAACGAAACTGAACTTCTCTTTGTACGAACCCGACCTTCGGGTTATCTTCGCAACCATGCCTTCTACCGCGAATTTTTCTGGTTAGCCGTGTTCCATGTGATGTAAGTGTAATCTTCAAACGATTTTTAGCAACTAAATACTCGTTTTAGATAGGAATCTCGCTCATAGGCGGATTTTGCACTCGGGTCGTGAAGAACTCACGTTTTTTGCGATTTTACTGCCAGAGTTATTCGACCTGAACTTTCCCCTGTGCTAGGTTGAACTTCCCGCAACATTGCCCAAATAGGGTTTGCTATATACCGTTGCAAAGCTATGGACATGAGTATCATAACCCAAGTTAAATTTTTCGCAAAATGTAAGCGGTTAAGAGCAGTTTTGAAAATCTTTTTTCTTCACACAAAAACCTGAATCGTAATTTCGATTACATTTCTAAACCGTTTATCGGAATGAGGCATATAATATGGCATTGGAAAGCTGCTGCAAAACCACTCCTTTCACATGTTGAAAGTTTTTTCTAATTCCCTATGGTTAAAGAGTAATATGAAAAAACGTAAAATTTTGTAAACCGAACAACCGAGTTCGTTTTTTCGATGTCATTTCTAAACGGCTAATCCAATGGAGGCACATGATATGGCGTTGGAAAGCTTATGAAAATGCGCTACTTTTTCATCTTGAAAGTTTTTTTCTAATTTTGAATGGTTTAAGAGTAATTTAGAAAATGGTCCAAGTCCTACCGAGTTTGTATTTTTGAGATAATTTCTTAACCGTGCGTCCGAATGCAGCAAATGATATGGCATTGGAAAGCTTGAACAAATGCGAAGCTTTCTGGTATGTATTGTTTCTCCCAATTCTTTACGGTTTTAAGTCAGTTTCCAAATTGGCGAAAAACGTATTTTCACCGTAATTTCTACAAACTTTATAGGAATTGGGCAAATAATATACCGTTGAAAAGCTACGGAAAATGCGAAACTTTTTCATGTTGATAGTTTTCTCTGATTCCTAGCCATTTTCAAGTAATTCCGAAAATGGCGGGATCATTCGTTCTGCCTCTACCGCAAAACAGATTCTTCGAAAATGCACCACTGAAGAACCTGAACTTCTCGGTGCATGTACCTAAACTTCACTCTGTTTTTTCACGTGCTTTTCTTGCTCGTAGCTCTTCATCCATTGCTCGTAGCTCTCCATCCACTCACCGGAATTGACCAAGTGATATACCAGTGGAAAGCTGATGTGAACACGCAACTTTCCCGTGTTGATCGTTGTTTCATACTCGCGACGATTTTAAAAGTTTTTCATCTCAAATTCATTCACCATAGTAGTTGAACTTCGTTTTGTTTTCACATTGAACTTCTATGACGTATTTTCGTTTTAAATTTTCTCATCTATTCGTCAGTGTTACACAAATGATATTGCTTTTGTACAAATCACTCTCACAATAAAATTTTTAACTTTCTGTGACGAAGGACTTGAACTTATAACAACAAAAATTTAGCCTTTGTTTTTTTATTATTTTTAATACAAAATGCACAACATGTAGTACATGAACATCTATCAGTTATCAACCTGAACTTCCCTCGGTTACGTGAAAATATTTGAGTTTTTTTATGAATTTTTAATCTATTTTTCTTAATCCTTTTTTGATGAATTTTGAAGCGCTCTATTTTTAATAGTTGAACTTCTTGTTATTTTATTTTTGAACTTCTTGTTTCCATTCTTTAATAACGAGAAAAATCTGAGTTTTCTATAATCATCGAACTTCTCCATATTTTTAATATGGAATTCCTGGTTTTATTTATTAATTTTTTTATGAAATTTTGAAGCGCTCTATTGTTCAAAGTTGAACTTCTTATTATTTAATTTTTGAAGTTCTTGTTTCATTCTTTAATAAGGAGGAAAATCTGAGTTTTCTTTAATAACAAGAATTTTAGAACGTCCGAGGGAAGAGCACTTGAACTTCTAGCAACAAATTTTAAACTTTGCCTTTTTTATTCTTTTTTTCTCATATGAAATGCACATCATGTAATACGTGAAATTCCAATAGTTATCAATTTGTACTTCTCTGTGTTTTGGTTTAAAAAACAAGAAAATTCTTTTAAAACTTTTTTTAGTTTTTTCTTTTTTTATTTGAACTTCTTCATTTTATTATTTAGTAACGATAAAACATCTAAGTTTTTTTACCTTCGAACTTTTTGTTACTTTGAACTTCTTAGAAAAATATGGTTTTACATAAGCAAACAATTTTCAAGGATTTTTAAATTTGAACTTCCAGTTTTTTCACCTTCTCAATTTTTTGAAATTGAACTTCTAGGGTTGTCAGATTTGAACTTCTTCATTTTTTTGATTTGGCCTTCTAGGTTTTTTAGAAATGGGGAAAATCCTTTTTTGTAACTTCAAATTTAAAACGGTGCTCCCTCAAGCTCGGGGAAATAACTACACGAGAACCAATACTGAATTTTTTTTGTTGGCGCTTTAGGTGAACGAAACCACATGCTCCTTTTTTTTCATCAAGTAGGATAATAACACAATAGACATCGATGGGCGTCTATGCTTATCTTTTTTTTGTTTTTTGGTGAAGTTCAATTTTTGGCTTGCAGATTTGTAGTGGCATAGTAGGGCAAGCATCAACAACCATATTTTGGGGGCACCGATGACCATAAGTATGAAATCAAAACTATGAGGCCCAGATCTTGTCGGAGCATGGCAGCAGTGTAGTTTTGGGGGCGCGACAGCTGTGAACCTCCAGCAGTGGCGTAGTTGAACGGCCCAGAGGTGGCGCCAATGAACGTCATGCTGCAGCGGTGGACCCCACCGGTAGGAGGTTGCGCGGTGGTCGGGGAGCCTCTGCCGGCAGAATCACCGGGGAGACGGAGAATGGCCGTGTATCCACCGGAGTCTGCCACGAAGAAAAAGTAACGATGTAATTAGCAAAAAAGGATTGGATAAATTAAGGCATGTCATTTTAGAAAAATGAATGAAAGTTTGTTTTGCATAGTTGCTCTAACAAAATCAATTTCCTCATGTCTGGTACCTACTTTTTGTAACGCGGGTTCAATTTTCGGTAAACGTACGCACCCATCCAAGAAACAAAGCAGTATACCTCAATTCTCTGTAACTCAAGTTCCACAAATCACCAACCCTGTATTTCCAGTGCAAGTTATCTAGAAATCACTAGATCCTAGATCCCATGTCTTATTTTCTTTATAATCTCTGAATTTCAGATTAATAACTTTCCATTTGTATACTGACAAGCTGTACAAGCTTAAGATAGCACCTTCATAGAAGCATACGTACAAGCAGATAAGCAGCCATAGTTGGACGAGCACACAACACTCCTCTAAACAGAGTAGAGGCGAGTAGCTCATGGAGCTGGTCGCGTACAACGGAAGGAAGAGAATGGAGTCGACGATGGCGGGGGTCATCCATGACGAGCACCGAGTGGAGTTGAACGGCCTGAGGTGGCATAATTGAACGATCGAGGCGCTGCGGCGCGGCTGTCGGTGGTGGACCGTTGTGGCAGTAGGTCGTAGTGCCGTGTGTGGAGAGCTTTAGGTCGACATCTCCTCCAGCTGCATGTCGACGCTCCCTGCAGGTGAAGGTCAATGCCACATGTAGCTGCAGATCAGATAGTGCCCAATCCGATCAACATCGCTGCTACCAGCCCCCCTGTGTAGACGTGGGTTGGTGGCTCCAATCCAGATTTCGGGCCGCGGCGGCATCCAGTGCCATCTCTGGCTCATTAGACCATGGTCTTTTAGCAGCGAGCTCGTGTGATCTTGGAGGAGTTGACCTGCTACTGTTGAACAATGTGGACTGCAGTGGCTGCCATGTTTTGTTGAAGCATATGCGAGGAGGAGGTGAGCAGTAGGACAGGCCGGGGGCATTGGTTGGGATGTGGAGGAGCAGCGTGGATCCGTTGGTCCGACGCTGCATCGGTCGGTGGTCAATGACCTGATCCACTTCAGGAGATGTTCAACGTTGTAGCTACTGCTGGAGGTGGGGGAGACCAAGGCAGCATCGGGAGGTAGGGGACGGGCAGCTCCAGCACGGAGGAAGGCCGCCGGCGGCCACCACAGCAAGGGTGGAGCAGGAGTTTGTTGGCCGCGACAGGGGATCGGCCCGCCGCCGTCCCTAGTCAATCCGTGCCGTGGGAGTTCGCCGCCGCGTGGTGGCGGCGGATCCGGGGATGCGCGGTGGTTGGGAATTGCATCACGGTTGGTGGTTGGTCTCCAGGGAAGCTAGACCAGAGCGGCGGCCGGCGGTGCGTGGCGCGCGGGGATGCTGTGGCACGCAGAGGAGCGGGGGTCCGGCGGTGCATGGGGGGAGAGGGCTGGTCCGACGGCGCGTCGGTAGGAGACGGGGACGACGGCGCGCCGGAAGTAGGCGGGAGTGGTGGCGCGCCGGTAGGAGGCGGGGTAGGCCCCGGCGGCGATGTGATCGGGGGAGGAAGTGGTGGATGAGCGGTTGGTCGTGGGTGGGATTGTTTTTCTTCTTGAAGCGGGTCGGGGAGTTCGGGAACTACCGGATCGCTCCTATA
>NC_041391.1:102160778-102169343 GCF_002162155.2 Triticum dicoccoides | reverse complement strand
CCACTGGTCGATAGCCCAAGCCGACTGAGGCGGTTAACGGGGCGAACGGGCACGGGCGCCCGCGTGTGCATCCGAGGCCACTGGGAGGGCGACGGCCACGGGTCGGAGCCGCGTGACGAGGTGACTGGGGAATGCGGACACCGGCGGTGGCGTGGCGCTAGCGGGCGGCATCAAAGGAGAGGTGGGGCGGCGGCTGTGGCCAGCCAGCCATGGCTGGGCCGCGCGCACGCGGTCACTGGCCAAAGCCAGGGCACGGCGAGGTCGGCCGGAGCAGCGGCCAGGGCTCTGGCGGCCAGGGGCGGAGTGGCAAGCCGCAGTGGCGGGGACGCGCGGGGCTGATGGTCAGGGGGTGCGGCCATGGAGCCTCGGGCGTGAGCGGAGCAGCGTGCGGGCGACAGAACGACGCGGCGACGTGGTCGGGGGTGAAGGAAATATGCCCTAGAGGCAATAATAAAGTTATTATTTATTTCCTCATATCATGATAAATATTTATTATTCATGCTAGAATTGTATTAACCGGAAATATGATACATGTGTGAATACATAGACAAACATATAGTCACTAGTGTGCCTCTACTAGACTAGCTCGTTAATCAAAGATGGTTATGTTTCCTAACCATAGACATGTGTTGTCATTTGATTAATGGGATCACATCATTAGGAGAATGATGTGATTGACATGACCCATTCCGTTAGCCTAGCACTTGATCGTTTAGTATATTGCTATTGCTTTCTTCATGACTTATACATGTTCCTGTAACTATGAGAATTATGCAACTCCCGTTTACCGGAGGAACACTTTGGGTACTACCAAACGTCACAACGTAACTGGGTGATTACAAAGGAGTACTACAGGTGTCTCCAAAGGTACATGTTGAGTTGGCATATTTCGAGATTAGGTTTTGTCACTCCGATTGTCGGAGAGGTATCTCTGGGCCCTCTCGGTAATGCACATCATTATAAGCCTTGCAAGCAATGTGACCAAATGAGTTGGTTACGGGATGATGCATTACGGAACGAGTAAAGAGACTGGCCGGTAACAAGATTGAACTAGGTATTGGATATCGACGATCAAATCTCGGGCAAGTAACATACCGATGACAAAGGGAACAACGTATGTTGTTATGCGGTTTGACCGATAAAGATCTTCGTAGAATATGTAGGAACCAATATGAGCATCCAGGTTCCGCTATTGGTTATTGACCGAGAATAGTTCTAGGTCATGTCTACATAGTTCTCGAACCCGTAGGGTCCGCACGCTTAACGTTACGATGACAGTTTTATTATGAGTTTATAAGTTTTGATGTACCGAAGTTTGTTTGGAGTCCCGGATGTGATCACGGACATAACGAGGAGTCTCGAAATGGTCGAGACATAAAGATTGATATATTGGAAGCCTATATTTGGACATCGGAATCGTTCCGGGTGAAATCGGCATTTTACCGGAGCACCGGGAGGTTACCGGAACCCCCCGGGGGGTTATTGGGCCTACATGGGGCTCGAGGGAGAAGAGGGAAGGAGGCAGGAGGGGGCTGCGTGCCCCTCCCCTTCCTAGTCCGAATAGGACAAGGGAAGGGGGGCCCCCCCTTTCCTTCCCCTCTTCCTCCTCTTTCCCCCCTTCTCCTATTCCAACTAGGAAAGAAGGGAGTCCTACTCCCGGTGGGAGTAGGACTCCCCCCTTGGCGCGCCCTCCTTGTCCGGCCGCCTCCTCCCCCCTGGCTCCTTTATATACGGGGGCGGGGGGGCACCCCATAGACACACAAGTTGATCTACGGATCGTTCCTTAGCCGTGTGCGGTGCCCCCCTCCACCATATTCCACCTCGGTCATATCGTCGCGAAGCTTAGGCGAAGCCCTGTGCCAGTAGAACATCATCATCGTCACCACGCCGTCGTGCTGACGGAACTCATCCCCGAAGCTTTGTTGGATCGGAGCCCGGGGATCGTCATCGAGCTGAATGTGTGCTGAACTCGGAGGTGCTGTACGCCCGGTGCTTGGATCGGTCGGATCGTGAAGACGTACGACTACATCAACCGCGTTGTGCTAACGCTTCCGCTTACGGTCTACGAGGGTACATGGACAACACTCTCCCCTCTCGTTGCTATGCCATCACCATGATCTTGCGTGTGCGTAGGAATTTTTTTGAAATTACTACGTTCCCCAACAGTGGCATCCGAGCCTAGGTTTTATGCGTTGATGTTATATGCACGAGTAGAACACAAGTGAGTTGTGGGCGATACAAGTCATACTGCTTACCAGCATGTCATACTTTGGTTCAGCGGTATTGTGAGATGAAGCGGCCCGGACCGACATTACGCGTACGCTTACGCGAGACTGGTTTCACCGTTGCGAGCACTCGTGCTTAAAGGTGGCTGGCGGGTGTCTATCTCTCTCACTTTAGCTGAATCGAGTGTGGCTACGCCCGGTCCTTGCGAAGGTTAAAACAGCACCAACTTGACGAACTATCATTGTGGTTTTTATGCGTATGTAAGAACGGTTCTTGCTAAAGCCCGTAGCAGCCACGTAAAATTTGCAACAACAAAGTAGAGGACGTCTAACTTGTTTTTGCAGGGCATGTTG
This sequence comes from Triticum dicoccoides, assembly GCF_002162155.2. Taxonomy (NCBI): domain Eukaryota; kingdom Viridiplantae; phylum Streptophyta; class Magnoliopsida; order Poales; family Poaceae; genus Triticum; species Triticum dicoccoides. Next base: position 102,166,764 of record NC_041391.1, on the reverse strand, counting down.
TGATGTGATATGGTCAAGACGTGATGCTATATTTTATTGTATGAGATGATCATGTTTTGTAACCGAAGTTATCGGCAACTGGCAGGAGCCATATGGTTGTCACTTTATTGTATGAAATGCAAACGCCCTGTAATTGCTTTACTTTATCTCTAAGCGGTAGCGATAGTCGTAGAAGCAATAGATGGCGTAACGACAACGATGCTACGATGAAGATCAAGGTGTCGTGCCGGTGACGATGGTGATCACGACGGTGCTTCGAAGATGGAGATCACAAGCACAAGATGATGATGGCCATATCATATCACTTATATTGATTGCATGTGATGTTTATCCTTTATGCATCTTATCTTGCTTTGATTGACGGTAGCATTTTAAGATGATCTCTCACTAATAATCAAGAAGTGTTCTCCCTGAGTATGCACCGTTGCGAAAGTTCTTCGTGCTGAGACACCACGTGATGATCGGGTGTGATAGGCTCTACGTTCAAATACAACGGGTGCAAAACAGTTGCACACGCGGAATACTCAGGTCATACTTGACAAGCCTAGCATATACAGATATGGCCTCGGAACACAGAGACCGAAAGGTCGAGCGTGAATCATATAGTAGATATGATCAACATAGTGATGTTCACCATTGAAACTACTCCATCTCATGTGATGATCGGACATGGTTTAGTTGATTTGGATCACGTGATCACTTAGATGACTAGAGAGATGTCTGTCTAAGTGGGAGTTCTTAAGTAATATGATTAATTGAACTTAAATTTATCATGAAACTTAGTACCTGATAGTATTTTGCTTGTCTATGTTTGTTTGTAGATAGATGGCTCGTGCTGTTGTTCCGTTAAATTTTAATGCGTTCCTTGAGAAAGCAAAGTTGAAAGATGATGGTAGCAATTACACGGACTGGGTCCGTAACCTGAGGATTATCCTCATTGCTGCACAGAAAAGTTACGTCCTAGAAGCACCGCTGGGTGCCAGGCCTGCTGCTGATGCAACTGACGATGTTAAGAATGTCTGGCAGAGCAAAGCTGATGACTACTCGATAGTTCAGTGTGCCATGCTTTACGGCTTAGAACCGGGTCTTCAACGACGTTTTGAACGTCATGGGGCAGATGAGATGTTCCAGGAGTTGAAATTAATATTTCAAGCAAATGTCCGGATTGAGAGATAATAAGTTCTACAGCTGCAAGATGGAGGAGAATAGTTCTGTCAGTGAACACATACTCAAAATGTCTGGGTATAATAATCACTTGATTCAACTGGGAGTTAATCTTCCTGATGATAGTGTCATTGACAGAATTCTTCAATCACTGCCACCAAGCTACAAGAGCTTCGTGATGAACTATAATATGCAAGGGATGAACAAGACTATTCCCGAGCTCTTCGCGATGCTAAAAGCCGCGGAGGTAGAAATCAAGAAGGAGCATCAAGTGTTGATGGTTAACAAAACCACCAGTTTCAAGAAAAAGGGCAAAGGGAAGAAGAAGGGGAACTTCAAAAAGAACAGCAAACAAGTTGCTACTCAAGAGAAGAAACCCAAGTCTGGACCTAAGCCTGAAACTGAGTGCTTCTACTGCAAGCAGACTGGACACTGGAAGCGGAACTGCCCCAAGTATTTGGCGGATAAGAAGGATGGCAAAGTGAACAAAGGTATATGTGATATACATGTTATTGATGTCTACCTTACTAATGCTCGCAGTAGCACCTGGGTATTTGATACTGGTTCTATTGCTAATATTTGCAACTCGAAACAGGGACTACGGATTAAGCGAAGATTGGCTAAGGACGAGGTGACGATGCGCGTGGGAAATGGTTCCAAAGTCGATGTTATCGCGGTCGGCACGCTACCTCTACATATACTATCGGGATTAGTTTTAGACCTAAATAATTGTTATTTGGTGCCAGCGTTAAGCATGAACATTATATCTGGATCTTGTTTGATGCGAGACAGTTATTCATTTAAATCAAAGAATAATGGTTGTTCTATTTATATGAGTAATATCTTTTATGGTCATGCACCCTTGAAGAGTGGTCTATTTTTATTAAATATCGATAGTAGTGATACACATATTCATAGTGTTGAAACCAAAAGATGCAGAGTTAATAATGATAGTGCAACTTATTTGTGGCACTGCCGTTTATGTCATATCGGTGTAAAGCGCATGAAGAAACTCCATACTGATGGGATTTTGGAATCACTTGATTATGAATCACTTGGTACTTGCGAACCGTGCCTCATGAGCAAGATGACTAAAACGCCGTTCTCCGGAACTATGGAGCGAGCAACTGACTTGTTGGAAATCATACATACTGATGTTTGTGGTCCAATGAATGTTGAGGCTCGCGGCAGATATCGTTATTTTCTCACCTTCACAGATGATTTGAGCAGATATGGGTATATCTACTTGATGAAACACAAGTCTGAAACATTTGAAAAGTTCAAAGAATTTCAGAGTGAAGTAGAAAATTATCGTAACAGGAAAATAAAATTTCTACGATCTGATCGTGAAGGAGAATATTTGAGTTACGAGTTTGGTCTACACTTGAAACAACACGGAATAGTTTCGCAACTCACGCCACCCGGAACACCACAACGAAATGGTGTGTCCGAACGTCGTAATCGTACTTTACTAGATATGGTGCGATCTATGATGTCTCTTACTGATTTACCGCTATCGTTTCGGGGTTATGCTTTAGAGACGGCCGCATTCACGTTAAATAGGGCACCGTCAAAATCCGTTAAGATGACGCCTTATGAACTATGGTTTGGCAAGAAACCAAAGTTGTCGTTTCTTAAAGTTTGGGGCTGCGATGCTTATGTGAAGAAACTTCAACCAGATAAGCTCGAACCCAAATCGGAGAAATGTGTCTTCATAGGATACCCAAAAGAGATTATTGGGTACACCTTCTATCACAGATCTGAGGGCAAGATTTTTGTTGCTAAAATCGGATCCTTTCTAGAGAAGGAGTTTCTCTCGAAAGAAGTGAGTGGGAGGAAAGTAGAACTTGATGAGATAACTGTATCTACTCCCTTATTGGAAAGTAGTTCATCACAAGAACCGGTTCCTGTGACAACTACTCCAATTAGTGAGGAAGCTAATGATATTGATCATGAAACTTCAGATCAAGTTTCTACTAAACCTCGTAGGCCTACCAGAATAAGATTCGCACCAGAGTGGTATGGTAATCCAATTCTGGAAGTCATGTTGCTTGACCATGATGAACCTACGAACTATGAGGAAGCGATGATGAGCCCAGATTCCGCAAAATGGCTAGAGGCCATGAAATCTGAGATGGGATCCATGTATGAAAACAAAGTATGGACTTTGGTTGACTTGCCCGATGATCGGCAAGCCATTGAGAATAAATGGATTTTTAAGAAGAAGACTGACGCTGATGGTAATATAACTGTCTATAAAGCTCGACTTGTTGCAAAAGGTTTTTAACAAGTTCAAGGGGTTGACTATGATGAGACTTTCTTACCCGTAGCGATGCTTAAGTCTGTCCGAATCATGTTAGCTATTGCTGCATTTCATAATTATGAAATTTGGCAAATGGATGTCCAAACTGCATTCTTGAATGGATTTCTGGAAGAAGAGTTGTATATGATGCAGCCAGAAGGTTTTGTAGATCCAAAAGGTGCTAACAAAGTGTGCAAGCTCCAGTGTTCCATTTATGGACTGGTGCAAGCATCTCGGAGTTGGAATAAACGCTTTGATAGTGTGATCAAAGCATATGGTTTTATACAGACTTTTGGAGAAGCCTGTATTTACAAGAAAGTGAGTGGGAGCTCTGTAGCATTTCTGATATTATATGTAGATGACATATTATTAATTGGAAATGATATAGAATTTCTGGATAGCATAAAGGGATACTTGAATAAAAGTTTTTCGATGAAAGACCTCGGTGAAGCTGCTTATATATTGGGCATCAAGATCTATAGAGATAGATCAAGACGCTTAATAGGACTTTCATAAAGCACATACCTTGATAAAATTTTGAAAAAGTTCAAAATGGATCAGGCAAAGAAAGGGTTCTTGCCCGTACTACAAGGTGTGAAGTTGAGTCAAACTCAATGCCCGACCACAGCAGAAGATAGAGAGAAAATGAAAGATGTTCCCAATGCTTCAGCCATAGGCTCTATCATGTATGCAATGCTGTGTACCAGACCTGACGTATGCTTAGCAATAAGCTTGGCAGGAAGGTACCAAAGTAATCCAGGAGTGGATCACTGGACAGCGGTCAAGAACATCCTGAAATACCTAAAAAGAACTAAGGATATGTTTCTCGTATATGGAGGTGACAAAGAGCTAGTCGTAAATGGTTACGTCGATGCAAGCTTTGACACTGATCCGGACGATTCTAAATCGCAAACCGGATACGTGTTTTTATTAAACGGTGGAGTTGTAAGTTGGTGCAATTCTAAACAAAGCGTCGTGGCGGGATCTACATGTGAAGCGGAGTACATAGCTGCTTCGAAAGCAGCAAATGAAGGAGTCTGGATGAAGGAGTTCATTTCTGATCTAGGTGTCATACCAAGTGCATCGGGACCAATGAAAATCTTATGTGACAATACTGGTGCAATTGCCTTGGCAAAGGAATCCAGATTTCACAAGAGGACCAAGCACATCAAGAGACGCTTCAATTCCATTCGGGACCAAGTCCAAGTGGGAGACATAGAGATTTGCAAGATACATATGGATCTGAATGTTGCAAACCCGTTGACTAAGCCACTCTCACGAGCAAAACATGATCAGCACCAAGACTCCATGGGTGTTAGAATCATTACTATGTAATCTAGATTATTGACTCTAGTGCAAGTGGGAGACTGAAGGAAATATGCCCTAGAGGCAATAATAAAGTTATTATTTATTTCCTCATATCATGATAAATGTTTATTATTCATGCTAGAATTGTATTAACCGGAAACATGATACATGTGTGAATACATAGACAAACATATAGTCACTAGTATGCCTCTACTAGACTAGCTCGTTAATCAAAGATGGTTATGTTTCCTAACCATATACATGTGTTGTCATTTGATTAATGGGATCACATCATTAGGAGAATGATGTGATTGACATGACCCATTCCGTTAGCCTAGCACTTGATCGTTTAGTATATTGCTATTGCTTTCTTCATGACTTATACATGTTCCTGTAACTATGAGAATTATGCAACTCCCGTTTACTGGAGGAACACTTTGGGTACTACCAAACGTCACAACGTAACTGGGTGATTATAAAGGAGTACTACAGGTGTCTCCGAAGGTACATGTTGAGTTGGCGTATTTCGAGATTAGGTATTGTCACTCCGATTGTCGGAGAGGTATCTCTGGGCCCTCTCGGTAATGCACATCATTATAAGCCTTGCAAGCAATGTGACCAAATGAGTTGGTTATGGGATGATGCATTACGGAACGAGTAAAGAGACTTGCCGGTAACGAGATTGAACTAGGTATTGGATATCGACGATCAAATCTCAGGCAAGTAACATACCGATGACAAAGGGAACAACGTATGTTGTTATGCGGTTTGACCGATAAAGATCTTTGTAGAATATGTAGGAACCAATATGAGCATCCAGGTTCCGCTATTGGTTATTGACCGAGAATAGTTCTAGGTCATGTCTACATAGTTCTCGAACCCGTAGGGTCGGCGCGCTTAACGTTATGATGATAGTTTTATTATGAGTTTATAAGTTTTGATGTACCGAAGTTTGTTCAGAGTCCCGGATGTGATCACGGACGTAACGAGGAGTCTCAAAATGGTCGAGACATAAAGATTGATATATTGGAAGCCTATATTTGGACATCGGAATCGTTCCTGGTGAAATCGGCATTTTACCGGAGCACCGGGAGGTTACCGGAACCCCACGGGGGGTTATTGGGCCTACATGGGCCTCGAGGGAGAAGAGGGAAGGAGGCAGGAGGGGGCCACGCGCTCCTCCCCTTCCTAGTCCGAATAGGACAAGGGAAG
>NC_041391.1:102152538-102160590 GCF_002162155.2 Triticum dicoccoides | reverse complement strand
TTCCAACTAGGAAAGAAGGGAGTCCTACTCCCGGTGGGAGTAGGACTCCCCCCTTGGCGCGCCCTCCTTGGCCGGCCGCCTCCTCCCCCCTGGCTCCTTTATATACGGGGGCGGGGGGCACCCCATAGACACACAAGTTGATCTACGGATCGTTCCTTAGCCGTGTGCGGTGCCCCCTCCACCATATTCCACCTCGGTCATATCGTCGCGAAGCTTAGGCGAAGCCCTGCGCCGGTAGAACATCATCATCGTCACCACACCGTCGTGCTGACGGAACTCATCCCCGAAGCTTTGCTGGATTGGAGCCCGGGGATCGTCATCGAGCTGAACGTGTGCTGAACTCGGAGGTGCCGTACCTTCGGTGCATGGATCGGTCGGATCGTGAAGACGTACGACTACATCAACTGCGTTGTGCTAACGCTTCTGCTTACGGTCTACGAGGGTACGTGGACAACACTCTCCCCTCTCGTTGCTATGCCATCACCATGATCTTGCGTGTGCGTTGGAAATTTTTTGAAATTACTACGTTCCCCAACAGGGGGCGCGGGCGCGCGCCCGGAGGCGTGGCCGGATTCGATAATGGGAGAGAGAGGGGGAGGGGAAGAGGGCTCACGAGGCCCTATAGATGTGCTAAAGTGAGCTCGGGGAGGCACCGGGGCTTGGGGCGGCGGTGGTCAACGACGAGGACGGCGATGGCGCGATGGAGCCGCTGGGGAGGAGGAGGGGGATGATCCGGCGAAGTCAGGGAGGCGGTTCGGTGCGGGGGGCTTCGCGCGACGGCGGTTGTCAGTCGATGGGAGAGCGCCAGGGCGCAATGAGGGTCAGCGGGCTCGGGCGCTCTGCCCAGATCTAGAAATGGGAGGAGGAGAAGGGGATCATGGGAGTGGGGAAAGATCCCAGGGAGCTAACGAGGAGAGTGAGGGGACTCGGTCTTATCCCCATGCGATGTGGGCTGGTAGGCTAGCTGGGCCAGTTGGCCCACTAGGGGAGGTCTTTGTTTTTTTTTTTAATTTACTTTTGTTATTTGATTTAATTTTTAATTTTGAAATCGAATGTGATTGAATCATCGTGAGGTTAACAACAGTAATTGTGGTGACGTGGCATCATTAGCATGGGATTACTATAGCATAATTATCTGGGTGTTACACCTAATCCTAAGCATAGCACAAGATCGTGTAGTTCATTTGCTAAAACTTTGCTAATGTCAAGTATCATTTCCTTAGACCATGAGATTGTGTAACTCTAGGATACCGTAGGAGTGCTTTGGGTGTACCAAACATCACAACGTAACTGGGTGGCTATAAAGGTACACTACAGGTATCTCCAAAAGTGTCTGTTGGGTTGGCACGAATCGAGACTGGGATTTGTCACTCCTTATGACGGAGAGGTATCTCTGGGCCCACTCAGTATTGCATCATCATAATGAGCTCAGTGTTACTAAGTAGTTAGTCACGGGATCATGCATTACGGAATGAGTAAAGTGACTTGCTGGTAACGAGATTGAACGAGGTATTGGGATACCGACGATCGAATCTCGGGCAAGTAACGTACCGATTGACAAGGGGAATTGTATACGGGATTGATTGAATCCCCGACATCGTGGTTCATCCGATGAGATCATCGTGGAACATGTGGGAGCCAACATGGGTATCCAGATCTAGCTGTTGGTTATTGGCCAGAGAGCTGTCTCGGTCATGTCTGCATGATCCCCGAACCCGTAGGGTCTACACACTTAGGTTCGATGACGCTAGGGTTATAAGGGAAGTTTGTATGTGGTTACCGAATGTTGTTTGGAGTCTCGGATGAGACCCCGGACGTCACGAGGAGTTCCGGAATGGTACGGAGGTAAAGATTTATATATGGGAAGTCCAGTTTCAGTCACCGGAATGGTTTCAGGGGTTATCGGTATTGTACCGGGACCACCGAAAGGTGTCCGCAGGTCCACCGGGTGGGGCCACCTGCCCTGGGGGACTTGATGGGCTGAATATGGGAGGGAACCAACCCCTAGTGCGCTGGTGCGCCCCTCCCCAAGGGCCCAAGGTGCCTAGGGTTAAAAACCCTAGGGGAGGGGGCGCCTCCACCTTGCTTGGGGGGCAAGTCTCCCCCTCCTGGCCGCCCCCCCCCCTCTAGATGGGATCTAGAGGGGCCGGCCCCCTCTCCCCTTCCCCTATATATAGTGGGGGTTTTGGGGCTGCCAAGAAAACGAGTTTCCCTCTCTCCTGGCGCAGCCCTACCCCTCTCCCTCCTCGTCTCTCGCAGTGCTTGGCGAAGCCCTGCTGGAGTGCCACACTCCTCCATCACCACCACGCCATTGTGCTGCTGCTGGACGGAGTCTTACCCAACCTTTCCCTCTCTCCTTGCTGGATCAAGGCACGGGAAACGTCACCGGGTTGCACGTGTGTTGAACGCGGAGGCACCGTTGTTCGGTGCTTAGATCGGATTCGGCCGCGATCTGAATCGCTTCGTGAACGACTCCACCTACCGCGTTCTTGTAACGCTTCCGCTTAGCGATCTTCAAGGGTATGAAGAGGCAATCCCTCTCTCTCTCTCTTGTTGCTAGAATCTCCATAGATTGATCTTGGTGATGCGTAGAATATTTTGAATTTCTGCTATGTTCCCCAACATCCGGTTAGTAGGCTAGTCCCAAAAATGATATAAAAGTGTAAAGTAAAGCCCATAAACATCAAAAACATGTAATATAATAGCATGGAACAATAAAAAATTATAGATATGTTGGAGACATATCAAGCATCCCCAAGCTTAATTCCTGCTCGTCCTCGAGTAGGTAAATGATTAAAAAACAGAATTTTTGATGTGGAATGCTACCTAGCATAATTCTCAATGTATTTCTCTTTATTGTGGCATGAATGTTCAGATCCAAAGGATTGAAAATAAAAGTTCATATTGACATAAGAAACAGTAATACTTTAAGCATACTAATCAAAGCAATCATGTCTTCTCAAAATAACATGGCTAAAGAAAGTTCATCCCTACAAAATCATATAGTTAGGCTATGCTTCATTCTCATCACACAAAAATGCTCCTATCTTATACACCCCCGATAACAAGGCAAGCAATTGTTTCGTACTTAAATAATCTCAAACTTTTCAACTTTCACGCAATACATGAGCGTGAGCCATGGATATAGCACTATGGGTGGAATAGAGTAATGAAGGGGATTGTGTGGAGAAGACAAAAAAAGGAGAAAGTCTCACATTGACGAGGATAATCAACGGGCTATGGAGATGCCCATCAATTGATGTCAACATGAGGAGTAGGGATTGCCATGCAACGGATGCACTAGAGCTATAAATGTATGAAAGCTCAACAAAAGAAACTAGTGGGTGTGCATCCAACTTGCTTGCTCACGTAGACCTAGGGCATTTGAGGAAGCCCATCGTAGGAATATAGAAGCCAAGTTCTATAATGAAAAATTGCCACTAGTATATGAAAGTGACAATATATGAGACTCACTATATGAAGAACATGGTGCTACTTTGAAGCACAAGTGTGGAAAGAGATAGTAACATTGCCCCCTTTTTCTTTTGTTTTCTTTTTCTTCTTTTTTTCTTTTTCTTTTTTTCTTTTCTTTGGACTTTCATTTTAGTTGGCCTTTCTTTTTTTTGGCCTTTTTTTTCTTTGGCCTTTCTTTTTTTTTTCTTAGCGTTGTTAGTTGCAGATGAAGTTGAAGATTGCTCCATGGTGGACAGGATTATGTTGGGATATCACAATATCTCTTATTTAATTAATGCATCTATATACTTGGTAAAGGGTGGAAGACTCAGCATTATGCCTGGTGTTTCGTCCACTCTTGCCGCCCTAGATTCTGTCATACCAGTGTTATGTTCCCGGATTTTGCGTTCCTTACGCGGTTGGGTGATTTAAGGGACCCCCTTGACAGTTCGCTTTGAATAAAACTCCTCCAGCAAGGCCCAACCTTTGTTTTACCATTTGCCTCACCACCACCTATACCTTTCCCTTGGGTCGCCCAACCCGAGGGTCATCTTTATTTTAGCCCCCCAGGGCCAATGCTTGTCTAAGTGTTGGTTCGAACCGAGCCGCCTGCGGGGCCACCTCGGGGAAACTCGAAGTCTGCTTTTACTCGTAGCTTGTCTCATCTGGTGTGCCTTGAGAACGAGATATGTGCAGCTCCTATTGGGATTTGTCGGCACAGCGGGAGGCTTTGCTGGTCTTGTTTTACCATTGTCGAAATGTCTTGTAAACCGGGATTCCGAGTCTGATCGGGTCTTCCTGGGAGACGGTATATCCTTCGTTGATCGCGAGAGCTTATCATGGGCTAAGTTGGGACACCCCTGCAGGGTATAAACTTTCGAAAGTCGTGCCCGCGGTTATGTGGCAGATGGGAATTTGTTAATGTCCGGTTGTAGATAATTTGACACCAGATCCGAATTAAAACGCATCAACCGCGTGTGTAGCCGTGATGGTCTCTTTTCGGCGGAGTCCGGGAAGTGAACACGGTTTTGGGTTATGTTTGACGTAAGTAGGAGTTCAGGATCACTTCTTGATCATTGCTAGCTTCACGACCGTTCCGTTTGCTCTCTTCTGGCTCTTATTTGCGTATGTTAGCCACCATATCATGCTTAGTCGTTGCTGCAACCTCACCACTTTACCCCTTCCATTCCCATTAAGCTTTGCTAGTCTTGATACCCATGGTAATGGGATTGCTGAGTCCTTGTGGCTCATAGATTACTACAACAACAGTTGCAGGTACAGGTTATGCGATGATCATAACGCGAGAGCGATGTTTGCTTGTTTTGGAGTTCTTCTTCTGCTTCTTCTTTGATCAGGGGATAGGTTCTGGGTCGGCAGCCTGGGCTAGCAGGGTGGATGTCGTTTGAGTTTATGTTTGTGTTTCATCCGTAGTCGGATGGTGCTCTTATGTATGATGATGTTGTATTCATGTGGCATTGTATGCCCCTTGTATGTATCCCCATCTATTATGTAATGTTGATGTAATGATATCCACCTTGCAAAAGCGTTTCAATATGCGGTTCTATCCTTGGTGGGACCTTCGAGTCTCTTTAGGATAGTATCGCATATTGGGCGTGACAAGTTGGTATCAGAGCCTCGACCGACCCTAGGAGCCCCCTTGATTGATTGTGTAGTTTGGCGGCCGTTGATTCTAGAAGAAAACTATTTTTGGAGTCTAGTTATATCGGAGAGTAGGAATTCTTTTTACTCCTCAGCCCCTTCGTCGCTCTGGTGAGGAATCTTGACGTAGGTGTTTTGAATTACTTCTCTTCCCTTTCAATTTTTTTCTTTAGGATCACGCAGTTGGTTTTCTGTTTGTTGGTTCTCATCTCTTTTCATCCGGTGCATTTCTCGTCAAGTTGACTCGAGCCTCTTCATCTTTGAGTTCAATTCCTCAGTTATTTCTTTTCCCACCCGCCCACCCTTCTTCTTCTCGGAGTCGGAGTCCGTAATCGAGTATCCTTCCTACTCGTGCGAAGTCTTTGTTTGCTTTCCTCAATGATTTCAACCGGTGTTTTCTCTTCAAGTCATTCGTCGATTCTACCTTCGAAGTTGCCTTTGTTTTCCCGCCCTCCCACCCTTTTTCTTCCCGGAATTTGAGTCTCTTTCGACCATCAATTTCATTTGTGTGGAGCATCTTCAGTTCTTCCTTAATTATCCCAACCGGTGATTTCTCATCTCGGTGGACATTCTTCATCTCTTTATCTTCTCCGGTGGATCCAATTCTAATTTTGGTAGTGTTTATATTCTTTCCCTCGGATCAAATGTTTTCCCTGCTCGTTCGCCTCTCGCCAGTTTATCTTTCCGGAGTGTTCAAGACATCTCAGGAGATTCGTCTGTGTTCTAATTAATTCGAGGTTGTCACCTCATTCAAATATTTCAATTGTTCTGGTGCATCATCTATCTCTTCAACAATCCTTGCCAACGGTGTTTTCCCTTCAGTGGGCCCTAACCCACATGTCTTTTCCCAGGATCTTACCTGACTCTTCTAATTCTCTCGGGTTTATTCTCAAATTATTTTCAAGTGTGACGTAAGAATGGATCCCATCAATCACATGCCTTCTCCAAGATCTCTTTCAAATTCTTTTCATTGTTGGCTCAACCCCTTCGCTTTTCATTCTCCCGGAGTATCTCGGTAATTTCGGTGGTGTTTCTTGTCGTCTTTCTCAGCTTTGAAGATCGAAGAAGAGTTTTCATATCATCCTCTCGAATTATTCCATTTGTCAGATCTTCTTTCTCTTACCCATCCGGAGTATTTCAGGAGTTGATTTCTGTTTCTTTTCACCGGAGGCCATCATTCATCCTATTGTTCTCTAATTATCCAGGTGCTTCATTCAAGTGCTTTTTAATCAGATCGAGCTCTTCCCGTTCTGTTGCATCTAAATCCTATCAAACATATTTGTTCTTCTAATTCTTCCCGGTGATTCATTCTCTTTCGTCGGTCATTTTTGAATTCTTACGGTGGTTCCTTCAGATTCCTTTTTCCTCTGTTATCATATTAATTCATTCGTTCTTTCCAATCCTACCGGTGGTTCATGAAGACCTTCTCAAGTTTGTGATATGTCACCTATCAATCCTTTTCAAGAAGAATAAGTTGCATGCCAAATCCGGTTGTCATCAATTAAATTTGATGAGGATAAGCATAACACAAATCTTATTCTTATTTCATCCAAGCGATTAATCCCTTCCTTCGGAATTTGTTCTTGAGGAATAAATTCTAGTTCCAAGTGTTTTCATCTTTTCTTTTCCGGATTTCAATTTCCTCGGCCATTTACTAGAACCTCCATCTAAATCACCACAAGGCTTTAGTCTTATTATTTTCATCCTTCATTCTATCTCATCATCCTTTTTTGTCACTGGAGTTCTTCATGGTGGTTCTTCATGACTTAATTCATTCTTCAAGAGTTCATCAAGACTTTGTTGGAGGAATTCAAGTAACTTCTCTTCTCGCGTCTCGAAGTGTAATTAATTCTCCGTATTCTTTTGAAGTGGAGTTTTGCATTTCTTCCTTCTTCTCAACTATCCAATCATTTCCGTTTGTGGCCGGTTGTCACCTTATGATCTTTAGATGTTACCTATAAGACCACGGCAAGCTTATTCTTTTCGTTGTTGATTTTCTCAACAACTCCGTTTAAACCCTCCTTCGAAAGATGCTTTCAATTTCATTCGTGGCACAAGTTCTCATTTTCTTCTCCGTTCTTTTCATTCAACTCTTTCAATTCTTCCTGGAGGTTTTGTGTCATGTCTTCATCAAGTATCATTCCATCCTCTCAAGTTCGTGTTCTATTCCTCCATGTTTCAGTCGGAGTGCTGCCTAAATCCTTTCAGTCTTATTCGTTTCTTATCTCGTTTTAACCGGAGTGGTTTCTTAGTCTATCTGATTCCGTGAGCTTTCGGTTCTTGTCATTCTCGTTGTTCCTCTCTTCTTCTCGACTACTCTCGATTCCTTGCTTCTTCTCTTGAGTTCTTGTTTCACCTCATCCCTTTTCCCCTCCGTCTAGGTCCTAAGATCTTGGGACGAGATCTCTTGTTAGTGGAGGAGTGTTGTAACGCCCCGGATTCGATGCGCCAGGTGTCTTCCAGTTATTCGCCGTCGTTGCCATGTCATTTGCTTGCGTGTTGCATATTGCCATGTAATCATGTGCATTTCATTTTGCATACGTGTTCGTTTCTGGCATCCAAGCTTTTTCCCCATTGTCCGTTTTGCAATCCGGCACTCCTATGCTCTCCAGCGTCCCCCTTTTTGTCTCCTGTTGTGAGCGGGTGTTAAACTTTATAGGAATGGCCCGAGGTTTGCCAAGCGGCCTTGGTATAGCGCCGGTAGACCGCCTGTCAAATTTCGTGCCATTTGGAGGTCGTTTGATACTCCAAAGGTTAACCGCGTAGCCCGAAACCCCCCCTTTCTCTTTGCAACAAAACACCCCTCCAAAGTGGCCCAAAACCCATCCTAACCCCCTCCATTCTCTCGGTCGTTCGATCACGATCGTGTGGGCGAAAACTGCACCTCATTTGGACTCTCCTAGCTCCCAGAATCTATAAATATGCCCTCCCCGTCCAAAT
>NC_041391.1:102149177-102151791 GCF_002162155.2 Triticum dicoccoides | reverse complement strand
CTTCGCCGGCCCGCCTCCGCGCCGCCCGGTCGGTTCCAGCCCGAGGCCGTGCTCACCCGCGCGTCGTTGCCCACGTCGCCGCCTCGGTTCCCGTGCTCCTCCGCCGGAGCCGCGTCCGGCCCGGTCGTCCTTGACCTCCCCAGCCATCTCCCCGCCTCGCCGGACCCTCCTCCGGTCACCTTCCCCAACTCCGGCGAACCCCGTTTCGCGTGCCTGGAAACCCTAGATCTAGATCTGGGAGGTATATTTTTCCCTGTCCCGAAATGATTACATATTTTTAGCCCTTGTTCATCGCATCATAACTCTGCATTCATAGCTCTGTTTCGTGCGTGTAATATGTCAAAATGTTGGTTGTGAGATGCTCTTAATTTCATTCCATTGCACCATGTTCATTTGAGCTCATCTAGATGCCTGAATCATCATTGCAAGAGTTCTATATGATGTTGTCTGCTGTGTGTTAACAGAACATGTTCATTTGTCATTTTTGCCATGTTTGATGTGTGCATCCTATGGGCATGAGTCCTACATGTGTTTTGTACTATGCCATGCCATATTTACAGGGGTGCAATCCATGTATTTTTGTGAGTTGTGTAGTGAGTGCATCAAGCTTGTTAAGTAGGGTACTTGCTGTTGCTGTTTTGCTTGTCTGTTTCTGTTATATTTTGTTGCTATGTAAACCTGCTGCTACAAGTCATTCTATGCATAATCTGGAGATGTTCACTAAGGATGTTTTGTTATACATGTCATGCTCTATCCATCCATGCCCCTATTTGCATTTATAGCCTGCTGTAGATTATTCATATCTTGCTCCAAAGTTGGTAAATAATGTTGCTGTCAGCCTGTTAACATTAAGTTCAGTTTTGCCATGAGGTTTTCTAGTGATCCATGCACCCTATGAAACTTGCTCTTGCCATGCTTACCTTCATAAACATGTCATATTGCTGTTGGTTGCATTTTCATGCCATGTAATGCTCTGTGGTGAGTGGTACAAGCTCACCAACATGCCTACTTATTGTTGTTCCTGCCATGTTTGAATCTGTCATATAACTTGCCATGTTTACATGGGTGCCATCATATCGTCTGATCCTTTTTGGCTCATGGTCAGTAAATGACTTTTGTTCTTAGTATTTAGTAGATTCATGCCATGCCTTGTGCCATGATAAGTTCCTGTAACATGTTGTTTGATAGCTCTAAACATTGCAACCTGATGTTATTTCCGCAAAGTCTGAAACTGTTATTATTTGCAATCTTGCCATGTCTTTTTGAGCATGTTCTAGTGATTTCTAGAGATAGCTCAGTGTTCATGTTTTGTTATGCTTTACCTGTACATCATGCCCATGCCTTTTGTTTTTATGTTGAGTTCCTGTAGCATGTTGTTTTGATGCTTGCAATATGCCTAGTTGCTGTTTTGGACAGATTGTTACTATAACTTGTTTCATGCGTGTGTGTTGAACCGTTGCTCCGTTTTGAGTGTGCTCTATATGAAACTTGCTTAGTTTTGCATGTAGTTTCATATTATCATGTTTCATCCTTGTTTTGGTGTGTTTGCATGATGTTTGTATGCATTTTGCATCAATGTCATGTTTAACTTGTTTTGCTCATATCTTCTAGGCCGTAGCTCTGAATTAAATGAACTTTATATGTAACTTGACTAGAATCTCGTGTAGATCATCTTGGTTCATCTTAACTTGCTGTTTAACAACTTGAACATAAGGTTTATTCAGATCTGGACCAATTTCGAAATATGCATATGAGGACTTGCCGGAATTGTTATATGTTGTTTCCGGCCTCATTTAAACTTGCTTTGATGTGTTGCTCTTGTATGCATCATCTCTTGCCATGAGTAGATTCATGTAGCTTTGTCAGGCATCATGCTTGTTGTGCATCATGCCTTGTTCATGTGTGGTGTGTTTACTATGTTGTGTGCTTCTTCTTAATAGTTCCCATTTTCGTTGCGATCGTGAGGATTCGTTCGTCTACGCTTGGTTCGTCTTCGTGGCTTCATCTTCTTCATGGACTCGTTTTTCTTCCAAGCGGGATTTCAGGCAAGATGACCGCTACCATGGATCTCACTACTATCATTGCTATGCTAGTTGCTTCGTTCTATCGCTTTGATGCGCTACCTATCATTTGTTCTCTAAGCCTCCCAATTTGCCATGTCAGCCTCTAATCTTTTTCACCCTTCCTAGCAAACCATTGTTTGGCTATGCTACCGCTTTTGCTCAGCCCCTCTTATAGCATTTTTAGTTGCAGGTGAAGTTGAAGATTGCTCCATGGTGGACAGAATTATGTTGGGATATCACAATATCTCTTATTTAATTAATGCATCTATATACTTGGTAAAGGGTGGAAGACTCGGCCTTATGCCTGGTGTTTTGTTCCACTCTTGCCGCCCTAGTTTCCGTCATACCGGTGTTATGTTCCCGGATTTTGCGTTCCTTACGCGGTTGGGTGATTTATGGGACCCCCTTGACAGTTTGCTTTGAATAAAACTCCTCCAGCAAGGCCCAACCTTGGTTTTACCATTTGCCTCACCACCACCTATACCTTTCCCTTGGGTCGGCCAACCCGAGGGTCATCTTTATTTTAGCCCCCCCCCCGGGCCAGTGCTTCT
>NC_041391.1:102043485-102148963 GCF_002162155.2 Triticum dicoccoides | reverse complement strand
GCCACCTCGGGGAAACTCGAAGTCTGGTTTTACTCGTAGCCTGTCTCATCCGGTGTTCCCTGAGAACGAGATATGTGCAGCTCCTATCGGGATTTGTCGGCACAGTGGGAGGCTTTGCTGGTCTTGTTTTACCATTGTCGAAATGTCTTGTAAACCGGGATTCCGAGTCTGATCAGGTCTTCCTGGGAGAAGGTATATCCTTCGTTGATCGCGAGAGCTTATCATGGGCTAAGTTGGGACACCCCTGCAGGGTATAAACTTTTGAAAGCCGTGCCCGCGGTTATGTGGCAGCTGGGAATTTGTTAATGTCTGGTTGTAGATAACTTGACACAAGATCCGAATTAAAACGCATCAACCGCGTGTGTAGCCCTGATGGTCTCTTTTTGACGGAGTCCGGGAAGTGAACATGGTTTTGGGTTATGTTTGACGTAAGTAGGAGTTCAGGATCACTTCTTGATCATTGCTAGCTTCACGACCGTTCCGTTTGCTCTCTTCTGGCTCTTATTTGCGTATGTTAGCCACCATATCATGCTTAGTCGCTACTGCAACCTCACCACTTTACCCCTTCCATTCCCATTAAGCTTTGCTAGTCTTGATACCCATGGTAATGGGATTGCTGAGTCCTCGTGGCTCACAGATTACTACAACAACAGTTGCAGGTACAGGTTATGCGATGATCATGACGCGAGAGCGATGTTTGCTTGTTTTGGAGTTCTTCTTCTGCTTCTTCTTTGATCAGGGGATAGGTTCCGGGTCGGCAGCCTGGGCTAGCAGGGTGGATGTCGTTTGAGTTTCTGTTTGTGTTTCATCCGTAGTCGGATGGTGCTCTTATGTATGATGATGTTGTATTCATGTGGCATTGTATGCCCCTTGTATGTATCCCCATCTATTATGTAATGTTGATGTAATGATATCCACCTTGCAAAAGTGTTTCAATATGTGGTTCTATCCTTGGTGGGACCTTCGAGTCTCTTTAGGATAGTATCGCATATTGGGCGTGACAAAGGAGCACGAGACCATGGGCGCCGCTGACGAGACCACCCTCAAATGGGTGCGGGAGGACTACGTCCGCGAGGAGATGGCGCGCCAGCGCCATGCCCTCGAGGAGATCGCCGCCATGAGGAGGGTGGCATCATCTTCCTCGACGACAGCAACGAGTGAGGGAGTCCTGGATTAAGGGGTCCTCGAACGGTCGGACTATTGACATGGGCCGGACTGTTGGGCTGTGAAGATACAAGACTGAAGACTCTCTCCCGTGTCCGGATGGGACTCTCCTTGGCGTGAAAGGCAAGCTTGGCGTTTGGATAATGAATATTCCTTTCTCTGTAACCGACTCTGTACAACCCTAGTCCCCTTCGATGTCTATATAAACCGGAGGGCTTAGTCCGTAGAGGCAGAATCATAATCATACATGCTAGACTTCTAGGGTTTGGCCATTACGATCTCATGGTAGATCAACTCTTGTAATACTCATATTCATCAAGATCAATCAAGCAGGAAGTAGGGTATTAGAGCATCTCCAGTCATTGAGCCCCCCAGGAGGCATTTTTTCGCCGCCTGGGGGGCTGCCGGTGATAATTTTAGCCTTGGTGTCAAAAGAAATCCACTCGTTGTCCCCCCCACCCTCTCGTCTGTCTCTCCTCTGCTCAGCCATGGAGGTGGAGGCGGCATGGCCCTGCTCCTCCTTCTCTCCACCCAACCTCGCCGCCGTCCATTCACCCCATCTCCTTCTCCCTCGCCACTTTCTTCTGGTCCTCCTCCTCGCCATTCACCTCCGGACCCGCGCTTCTCGCTGCGCCTCCCTGTCCAGGACGGCGGCAACAGCGGCAGTCGGCTCTGCACCTTCTCCGGCGTCGCTGGTGGCCGTGCTGGAACCCGAAACCAGTGGCCCCGAAGCCGAAAGGGGACGGGGAGGAAGCGGTGGAGGTGGACGGAGCGGACGCGAAGGCGGGGTGGATCCGAAGAGGAATGAACCAAAACCCAGAGCAGAGGAAGCAGTGGTCATGGAGAAGGGGGGCGAACCGAATGCGGGGGCGGGGGACAAGCCGAACGAGGGGGGGAGGAGGAGAAGGCGGATGGGGCGATGTAGAAGCAGAAGGGGGAGGACGAGGTGGATCCCGCCCCGCCGAAATTGCCGAATGCGAAGGAGGTCGCCATGGCTGCGACGGCGTGCGTGCGGCCGCTGATTTGGGGCGAATTGCGTGGTTTTGCCGCTGACCCCAAGGCTGCCGCTGCACCGGAAGTGAAAGTGCAACTATCCCTAGGTGGTTTTGGTAATCAATAACAACATATATCTCATTGAGCTAATGCTATTCCAAGACATATATTTCAGGAAAGCTCAATGAATGGCATGCCATGGATGATGAAAGTGGATCCCTCAAAATACTAAGGACAAAGGATTGGCTCAAGCTCATTAGCTCAAGACTCTTCATTTTATATTTTAGTGATCCAAGATCACATTGAGTCTATAGGAAAAGCCAATACTATCAAGGAGGGATGAGGTGTTGCTTAATGAGCCTCTTGCTTCATGTTCTTAGTGATATGCTCCAAAACCCTCAGCTACTTTCTCACATCCACAAATGACCTAAACCCAAAGCCAAAATCGGTCACACCGATTCTTCCTATCCGGCGCCACCGATATTCCATTCCTACCATATGAATCTTGATCTCTAGCCTTCCCCAAGTTGCTTTCCACTCAAATATTCTTTCCACCAGATCCAAATCCCATGAGAGAGAGTTGAGTGTTGGGGAGACTATCATTTGAAGCACAAGAGCAAGGAGTTCATCATCAACGCACCATTTGTTACTTCTTGGAGAGTGGTGTCTCCTAGATTGGCTAGGTGTCACTTGGGAGCCTCCGACAATATTGTGGAGTTGAACCAAGGAGTTTGTAAGGGCAAGGAGATCGCCTACTTCATGAAGATCTACCGCTAGTGAGGCAAGTCCTTCGTGGGCGACGGCCATGGTGGGATAGACAAGGTTGCTTCTTCGTGGACCCTTCTTGGGTGGAGCCCTCCGTAGACTCGCGCAACCGTTACCCTTCGTGGGTTGAAGTCTCCATCAACGTGGATGTACGATAGCACCACCTATCGGAACAACGCCAAAAACATCCGTGTCTCCAATTGCGTTTGAATCCTCCAAACCCTTCCCTTTACTTTCTTGCAAGTTGCATGCTTTAATTTCCGCTTCCTATATACTCTTTGCATGCTTGCTTGAATTGTGTGATGATTGCTTGACTTATCCTAAGATAACTAAAATCTGCCAAACTCTAAAATTGGGAAAAGGTTAAGTTTTTAATTGGTCAAGTAGTCTAATCACCCCCTCTAGACATACTTCAAGGTCCTACAAGTGGTATCAGAGCTTTGGTCTCCATTTGCTTTGATTTCCATAGCTTTTGGTGGTCATAGCCATGGTTTCACAACCTAGGAGAGTATGGCGTCTAGCGAGGGAAATTATCACCGTAGAGGTCCTTACTTTGATGGTACTAATTTTGCTAGCTGGAAGCATAAGATGAAAATGCATATTCTCGGATAACCCTGCTGTTTGGGCTATTATTTGTATTGGCTTGCAAGGTAAATTCTTTGATGGGAGAGAGCCAAACCGTGAAGCTAATGCGGAAGAATTGAAGATGCTGCAATACAACGCTCAAGCTTGTGATATCATCTTCAACGGTTTGTGCCCCGAAGAGTTCAACAAAATCAGTCGTCTTGAGAATGCAAAGGAAATTTGGAACACTTTGATTGATATGCACGAAGGTACCGAATCCGTCAAGGAATCCAAGTTGGATGTGCTCCAAAGTCAGCTTGACAAGTTCAAAATGAAGGATGGTGAAGGTGTCGCTGAAATGTACTCTAGGCTTCCTCTTATTACAAATGAGATTGCCGGCTTAGGGAGTGAAGAGATGACCGACAGATTCATCATCAAGAAGATCCTAAGAGCATTGGATGGAAAGTATGATACCGTGTGCACATTGATCCAAATGATGCCAAACTACAAAGATCTCAAACCAACGGAAGTCATTGGAAGGATTGTTGCTCATGAGATGTCACTCAAGGATAAGGAGGAACTTCACAAAAAGTCAAGTGGTGCTTACAAAGCCTCAAGTGAAGCCCCGCATCATCAAGTGAGAAACAAACCTTCAATGAAGAATTGAGCTTAATGGTGAAGAACTTCAACAAATTCTACAAGAGTAGAAGCAAAGAAAGAAGCTCCAAGTCAAGGTCTTACCATGACTAAAGATCTTCCAGTCAAGAGCGTAATTGCTACAATTGTGGGAGGCCTGGACACTATTCCAATGAGTGTACGGCACCCTACAAAAGAAGAGAATATTCTCCAAAAAGAAGAAGTAGAAGAGAAGAATCGCCACCAAGAGAGAGGAGGAGTAGAGATGATCGTTATGAACGAAGATCCTCTCGGAGAAGCAAAGATTCGGAAAGGAAGGACAAGTGATCAAGGAGCTACACAAATCGAAGACATCAAGCTCATGTTGGTGAATGGGTTTCCGGCTCCCCCTCCGACAAACACTCCGAGAGAAGCTATCACTCCGACTCCGAACATACTCAAGATGAAGGTGTTGCCGGTCTAGCACTTGTATCAACCAACTCCTACGACATATTTGATTCACCAAATGAAGGAATTGGAAGATGCTTCATGGCCAAAGGTCCTAAGGTAACACATCCTGAGTATGTTGATTTCAATAGTGATGAAGATGACTTGCTTGTGGATGATGATTTACTTGTTGACAACTCTAGTGATGAATACTATGATGAAACGTCAATTAATCATGCTAATCAAGATAAAACGAATGACAACGATAAGGAGAAGATTGAGCTTCTAACTAAAGAACTAAACACTCTTAAGTTAGCTCATGAAACTATCTTCGAAAATCATCGAGAACTTTTAAGGGCTCATGAGAAGTTACGCTTTGAAAAACTCAATCTTGAGCAAGAGCATGAGTTCTTAAAAGCAACCAATGATGATCTTTGTAAGAAAAGTTCTTCTTACATTGCCAAGCGTTTACTCCTATCTACTTACATGCCTCAAGTCAAGTCTAAAAACAAGTACAAGAGAGATACTTCCTCTAGTAGTAACAATAATAATGTCAAATCCAATATTGTTGCTTCTAGTAGTTCTCTTGATTCCACTAATGATTCTCTTAGCCAAGTTACACTTGAGCAAGAAAATAGCTTATTGAAGGGAATTATAGAGAAAGGTGTTTACAAGAGCCTTGCCGGGAGTAAGCAATTCGAGGAAATTGTACGCAAGCAAGGAAGGCACCGGAAGAATCAAGGTGTTGGTTTTGAACGAAAGTTCAATGCCAATGGATTTGAGTGGGAAGAAGATCAATACCCCAAGACGAAGTTTGTTCCTCAACAAGTGAAGTATGATCCTACTTCCTTCAAGGGAACACAAGCTCAAGATGATCTTCCACCACAAGACCATAAAGGCAAGGACAAGCTTCAAGAAGAGATTGATGCATTTGAAGAAGCACCCAAGGCCTCGGTCAAGTGGATTCACAAGACTACGTCAAGTTCTACTTCATCAAGTACAACTACAACTCCAAGGATTCCCATCAAGATGATGTGGATCCCAAAGAAGAAGAACTAGAGAGTTCTTGAGGGTGACTCCGCCAACATTCTTTACTCATATTATTATGGCAAGGACAAGTGCAATCAATTTCCACATCTTGCACTAGTTCAAGGAGTCACAAACCCTCATGTTGGTAAGGCAAGGAACAAGGTACATGGACATCATCTTGTGTGTGCATCACTCTATGTCTATGGATATTCTTGTTTGATCCTTGTGGGACTAACCCATGTAGGCATGTTGAAAGTGCAACTCACTCCAATGGATTGATCCAAATGATCTACATCAACATTGAGCATCCACATCTTCAACACCTACATGAAGTCATCATCGACAAACCCAAGGTTAGTTCATCCCTCTAAAAGGGGATCTCACATCTAGAGGGAGCTTAACTCTAAGACTTGAGTCAAAGCAACTCTAATGGTGTGAACACATCAATGCATTATGTAAAAGTGGTAACCCCACTTGGGCTTAAATGATGAGTATGACCTATGATCAAATGTTTATCATTTGACTCCTAAGTCAATATACTCATATATAGATGACCTCGTCATCGCAAATTGTTTGATAGATGCTAGAATTGGTTGTGCATGCTTTGCCACATATTTCATTTGCCATCTTATTGTGTGAGCATGTTGGTGCATATTTTACTCATTCTAGAACATCCACTTGTTGTTTTGATTGTTTGGTTCTTCCTTCTTTTGGCCAAGTGGATGGACAAGAATGCCTAAGAAGTTTCTCTAGCTATCTATGCTTTTCTCGTCTTAAACTCTACTCATGCTACATCACAAAATTTGATCAAGTCAGATTCGAACCACTCTGTGTGAGGAGCACTCGGAGTCCCCGATTCGTCAGACTTAAACTTCCAAAACTTCTTTGTGATTCTCGGTCTGACCGATTCCTCCATTTAGGTCCTACCGAGATCACTAAGTCGATCTAGGTTTTCAATATCGGTGCAACCGATTTGAACTTTTCGGTCACACCGAGTTGCAGTAACTGAACACAGTTATGCATCTCGGTGCCACCGAGTTGTTCCACTCAGTCACACCGACAGGGTCGGGCTATATATATAGTCATGGGCAAAATTTGGAAATTTCTCCGAAACCCTTCGCCCGCGCAATAGCTCGCTCTGCCTCCAAGGTCTCCGGATCGTCTCCTCATCGCCAGCCGCCTCCTGTCGCTGGTCTCTGCCGCCGTCAGCGGAATTCAACCCCACTGTTGCCGCCGTAGCGAGTTCATCGCCAGCTAGGGTATGGACTCGATCACTGTGCTATCCTCGTCTGATTCCTAGCACATTGTGTTCTTATTGATTCTTGCCACGATTGAAACACTCCGATCTAGTCAATGCAATCCGTAGATTAGATGAGATTTGAAAATTTAGGGTTAGGTTTCCGCCAAAACCATCTCGGACCCACCGAGTTTAAAAACTCGGTCCCACTGATTTGGCTTATGCCATTGCACTAGTAACTCTCGGTCCGACCGAGAATTGCTAATCGGTGTGACCGATTTTAGGACTTTGTGAAACCCTAGCAGTCTCGGTGCCACTGAACTGTGACTCGGTCCAACCGACTTCATCAGTTTAGGTTCCAAAACTGCTTCGGTATCACCGAGTTTGAAAATCAGTTGATCCAAAATGCTTTCTGTGGAAAACTAAAACTGAATTTTTGAATCATTCTTTTGCAAAAATCTCTGCATTTTGTGATGCTCATCTACTCCATCTCATCTATAACTCTTCACAGGGTCAGCAGTCAGTGTTTGCAGCATGTCAGACCTGAGTGATAGTAAGAACAGGTCAGAAGGGCAGATGCAAATGAGTGAGGGCACTAGTCCCTCCAGCACTTCAGATGAAGGCAGCAGGAGCACTCCTAGCAACCTGCCAAAGGCTGCTACCAGGCAAAGGAAGAAGAAAACTTCAGACTCTGAAGATCAGGATTATAGAGCTGAAGAGGATGAAGCTACTTCCAAGAAGGTAGTGCACAAGAAGGAGCTTAGTTCAACTGCAGTAAAGCCAGGCATGAAGATCAAAAGGCCTGCAGGGAGACAACCAATGTCCAAAGCCAGAGCATCAACTCAACTGCCTGAGATGCCTGAAGAGCCAGCTGCTTAAGGAAAGAAAAGGAAAATGAAAGTGCTAGTTATCGACTAGAGGGGGGGTGAATAGGCGATGTTTATGAAAGTCTTCAAAACTTGGAAGTTTCGAAGACAAACAATAGAAACAACCTAGTTGATATGCAGCGGAAGATAAACTACATCAAGCAAGCCATAATCATGTATGCAATAGCATTAACGTTCGAAGATTAATAGCAGCTAGGTAGTAGGATCAGGATGGAAGATAGTATGAAGCCAATCAACAATAGTAGTCAGGCAATGAAGTCAATCAGATAAGACGATAAGCAATGACTTCACGAAGACAAACTCAAAGTAAGGAGGGAAGAGATAGAACCAGTTGCTTGTTGAAGACACAAGATTTGTTGGACCAGTTCCAGTTGCTGTGACAACTGTACGTCTGGTTAGGGAGGCTGAGATTCAACTCAGAAGACCGTGTCTTCACCTTATTCCCCTTGAGCTAAGGACACTTAGTCCTCGCCCAATCACTCTGGTAAGTCTTCAAGGTAGACTTCCAAACCTTCACAGACTCCGTTCACCCGGCAATCCACAATGACTCTTGGATGCTCAGAACGAGACGCCTAACCGGCTGGAGGATGCACAATCCTCAAGTGTAATAAGTCTTCAGGTCACACAGACAGAAAGACTTCAGTGATGCCTAACACTCTTTGGCTCTGGGTGTTTGGGCTTTTTCCTCGCAAGGATTTCTCTCTCTCTCAAATGCTTCGAGGTGGGTTGCTCTCAAACGACAAAAGCCGTATATTAACTCTGAGCAGCCACCAACTTATGGTGTAGGGGGTGGGCTATTTATAGCCACTAGGCAACCCGACCTGATTTGTCCGAAATGACCCTGGGTCACTAAGGAACTGACACGTGTTTCAACGGTCAGATTTCAAACACACACGACAACTTTACTTGGGCTACAAGCAAAGCTGACTCATCCAACTCTGGATAAGATTTGCTCTCATTGTCTTCGCTCGAAGACATAGGATTTGGGTTGAGCATCACTTCAGTCACTCTGACTTAGTTCACTTGGACCCCACTTAACAGTACGGTGGTTCCTATGACTCAACAAAGAAGAAAAGGAAACAACGAAACCACACAGTCTTCGTGCTCCATAGTCTTCACGCAATGTCTTCTCATGTCATAGTCTTCAATATGAATATCTTCTCATACCACCATTGTCGTCAATGTCTTCATACATTTTTAGGGGTCATCTCCAGTAGGTAAATCGAATCAATGAGGGACACTACCTGCGTTATCCTGCAATTCTCACAAACGCATTAGTCCCTCAACCAACTTTGTTGTCAATACTCCAAAACCAACTAGGGGTGGCACTAGATGCACTTACAATCTCCCCCTTTTTGGTGATTGATGACAAACTGGTTGAAGTTTTCAACGGGGATAAAGTATGTGAAATTGTAAAGGATAGGAATTTGTCTTCATAAGTAGCAAGGGCTCCCCCTGAAGATGTGCATATAAATAATTTTGCTTTTGGAATGCAAATGCACATGGCAGGTTGTACTTGTGGAGATCCACTTCAACTTATGAAGATAATTCATCATGCATGAAATGATATAGCATATAGGATGACATGCATAATGAAAAATGGACGTCTGCAGGATGATCTAAGTGCGGAAGTTATCACCGCACATGGGAATGCAAATAAGTAGCAGACGACCATCAAGTTTAAGTGTTACAACTCAGAGAACCAAATGTTTCAAAACGCAAGAGTTGTAAGCACGAGGCAAAATATAACGCAACCGCCCATTTGAACCCGCTTGAAGACTATCAACTCATACGCTTCTCCCCCTTTTGTCAGTAATGACCAAAAAGGTTTGAAGACATAGAGCATCTACTCGTCTTCTTGATGAGTAGGTGAAGCAGCAGGGTTGTCGTCGTTGCGTGGCGGTGCAGATGAACTTGGTGGAGTGTCGATGCGCGGAGTAGTAGTTGGAGGTGGTGAAGTAGCATCATCTTCATCATTGATCACTCTGGCATTTACCGTTGCCGCGGAGGAAGAATATTCAGAGTCTTCAAGAGATGGAGTTCTTCGTAAGACAGCATTCCGTGGAGGAGTGGAGTCAAACTGAAATCTTTCATTGAAGCCATCGTCTTGAAGATCTGCTTCAGCACTAAGCAGGGTCAAACTCTTCCATGATCGCCGGCAAGTTTCGTGAGCAACAAAGGCATTCTTGGTGGCAAGGTTGCGAATGCGATTGACATCCACCAAGAGGCTTTGCATCTGTCTCTTGAGCCAAAAGTGATGTTTATCCTGTTTCTGATGAAGGGCCATAAGAAGTTCTCGATCATTGAGAACGCGAGAACGCTTCCGAGGCCTTTGGGCAATGGTGCTTTCAGTGGCTTCAGTAGGTGCTCAATGAGGCACACGAGTATTTCCAGCCAATGGATAGATTCGTGTAGCTGCTTGAACACCATCAATGGGTTGAGTGAAGCTTTGGTGCTCGGCATTCTGAAGACAAAGAGGCTTCTTGGCTGGGTCGGGATATATAGCTTCAACTGACATATCAACCTTAGGTAGAAAAATCACATGATTGCAAGCAGAAGGTTGATAGTTGATAGTAGAGTGTCGCTTTATGAGGCGCATGACCCATGGAGCATAAAACTTCAGACCAAAGAGATCAGAGTCGGAGGTAGCAAGTTGTCTGATGAAGAAATCTTGTGCATTGAAGCTGATGCCATTGAAAATGTAGACGACCAAAGTATTCATAGCTCCTTCAAGCTTTGCCGCAGATGAATGTCCTTTGATAGGCCATAGAGTCCGCCTGATGATGTGATGTATGGTGCTTGGCAGATACTCAAGGTCTTCAACAAAGAACTCAGTTGGATATTCAGCGTCACGGGGCAAAGGCTTCATCATGCTCAGCATCTGACTCATATTGGGTTCAGGCCTATGAAAGATGCTTTCCAGGGCATTGCGATGATGTTGACAGCCAGGTTCATAGAGTTCTCCAGGAGTGGACAGGCCTGTAAGCTCGATGATATCCATAGCTTTGGCTTCATGATGAACGTTTCCGGTCATCCACTCGAGAACCCAAGTCTTCGTATATCTGTTGTAGCCGCGAATGTGTAGTGTGGCATAGAATTGAAGCAATAGTTCTTCATTCCAGTGTTCTTTATCTGTGACAAAACTGAGCAGCCCAGCATCACGAAAGCAGTCAAGTGCTTCTTCTAAGCAGGGGAGTCTAGTAATGGCTTCAGTGCCGAGGCGCATATGAGGGAAGATGCGCCCTTGATCATACAGAACACAGGAGTAATAGCTTCACTGCTGATGACTCCAGAACCGATCTGATGCAATTCTTGGCTTCGTGTAGGGGTTCTTTGAGCTGTCAAAGAATGTGTTGTGGCTCTTGAAGCCATTTGCATTGAAAGACCCAACAGCAGTGGCAGTACCAGGAAACCTTGGCAGTCTTGGCTTGGGCTTCTGGACTTGAGGCCTATGCTCAACATGATAGTCAAATTGAGGACCAGAGACATTAGGCGGAGGGACCAGAATGGGCCATCTGACTGTTGTTAGCACTCCGTGGTTATATGCCTGCTCAATTGTATAGGGCCTTGGTGGCGGAACAGGAGCAGTGGCAGCAACTGAGGCTTCAGGCTGCACAACAGGTGCTTCAGAAGCAGTAGCCTCACTAGCTTCAGGTGCAGTGGCCGCATTAGCTTCAGGCACACTGGTTGTTGCAAGCTCCACATTAGCTTCATCCATGACAATGCCATCGGCTTCACTTGTGTTGGTTGTGGCAGCTTCAGAATTTTCAACCTCCACTTGAGGTGCTGGAGGGTCAGGCATTGACATGTTCACTTCATGAACTATTTTTTCAGGAATGGGGGGAGTAGAGACACGTTCTTCTTGACGTTCTTCATCAGCTGATGCAGCCGGATTGTCTTCAGCAGCAGGTGCTTCAGACGCAGAGACATTCACAGCAGGAGTGGCTTCTGAAAACACTTGACGTGCGACAGGTTGATGATGCACTTCTCCTTCTGGAACGCTCGGAAGAGGAGCTTGAGGCCTTGGTCCTTTGTGAAGCCTTTGAAGTACTGGCGACGCTTTTGGAGATGGAGTGGGTAGGCCCTCATCCTCTTCAGCTTGTACGGATGTTGTGACTTGTTGTTGTTGGGGAGTGTTGGGGAAGTCTTGTTCTTGCGGGCGATCAGCCCATGAATCATCCTGTGCAATTGGTGTCAAAGGACAACCAATGCTGACGAGTTCGCTGTTCGTACGAACAGGCGATGATACCACATTGTATTCGATCTGAGGAAGAACTTCATCATCTTCAACATTGTCATGATGACCAATGTCTTCAGCAGCGGTGGGTTCAGCTGCTGGAATATCTTCAGCTTCAGGAGCCTCTGTGGAAGCAGGCTCATGAACAGTCAAGTGAAGTTCTTGGGATGCAGATGCAGGATGAATCACTGAGATGGGTTCAACAAAAAGGGGCTCTGTGGGAGTAGCCCGATTCTTCTTGGTCTTGCGCTTCTTCTTGGAGGGAGCAGCATCAAAGGCTTCGGTATTCTTCCTCTTTCTGGCCTCTGCCTCGGCGGCCCTCGTCTTCTTCTGTTCTGAAGCGGTTGTGGTGACCTTTGGCTTCGAGCCAGTCATGCTACTTGGGAAGATAATGCGTGGAGCTTCTTGGCTTGAAGGCACAGGCTGATTAGCAGGAAGCTTCTTCTTTTTCTTTGCTGCCATCCTGGGGTCAATGCCAGGACAGCCAAGTGACTTGCGCTTCTCAGCCTCATTGTAGGCGAGCACACACTTATCAGCCAAACTCTTCATGCGCTCACGAGAACCTTGATCTTCTTGGCGCTTCTTCAGAAAAGCTTCTTTAAGCTCATGCATCATGACCTTAAAGTTCCGGACGTCTTGAACACTTAGCTTGGCCACATGCTTCTTGAATTGAGCTTTCTCATAATCAATCTTGTTCTTGAGCTCAACGATTCACTGAGCGAGAGCCAGCTCAGAAGCAATGGCGCCATCGAAAGAGACGCTGAGGCCAATTGGAAGTTGTAAATCTTCAAAGCTGACGTTTGGGGTGTCGAACCACTCATCAATGAAATTGTGGATGATGGCCACATCAAAGAGAGGCAAGTTGTTGAAGATTTCTGCTTCTTCCTTGCTCTTTATCAGCTGCTCAAGAGCATCATCCGCAAGATCTTCATCACTTGATAGATCAATGGGTTCTTCACGCAGAATAGCAGCGGGAGTCAGAGCTTGAGCAGTATGCCTGACAAGTTGTCTTTTCTTCTCCATCTTCTTGGAGATACGAGATTGATCTTCAGACTGCACACTGGCTTCAGGAGGTGCAGTGGCCAATGGCTTCACACGAGAAGCTTTTGGAGGTGCGGCTGATGATGTAACCTTAACCTTCTTTGGCTTCTTCGGCCTTGGAGTAGGAGCAAGGGCTTCATCAGAATCAGCATCATTGTTGGGATGATCCACTCTGGCACCATGAACCAAGACGTAGGAGATGAGACCATCAAGGTTGGCAAAGGGGCCAATTCTATTCTCTTCAGCTTCACGTGTCCCATCCTCACGGGGAGCAGAGGGACCAGGATTGAAGTCTAATCCCCATGACTTCTTGTTTTCCTTTGCTGAAGACATAGCAAACTGGAAGTTGCGCTTGAAGAGATTGTCGTCGCGACACTAGAGCAATGATGATGGGTCGGCTTCTTCAGGCTGTGGCCCACGGACCATGCAAGGATAAAATTCTTGCGCAATGGCTTCAGCTCTGTTCTTGGGGGGAAGGCCTCGATAGAGAATATCACCCCAAGGGCTCTTGATAGCATATTTCTCTGCGTACTCCTGGGTGACGAACTTGTACTTGTACCACTGTTCAGCCCAATAGCGTCGAATCCATTGGATTCGAGTCTTGCGTTGGTTGTAATCTTCTTTAGGACCTATTTTATACATTTCTGCCAGATCCTCAGGCAGATCCTTCGAAGTTCCCCCATGAAGCTGTCTGCCACCCTTCCTTGCTGATTTTTCTACAGCCATGAACTTCAAGCTGAATGGCTTCAATACGTTCAGAGGCTTCAGAGATTTGCGCTTGCTGGTCAAGCAGGAACTGGCTTCAGGAGAATTGATATGATGATGTAAGTATTCTGCAAACGAATGCAGACTATGAGAACCAAGGGATTCTCCCACGGACATGTACCTGTGACAGCATTAGAGATGCGAGTGAAGGGGAAGAGGTCATATGCATTCTCAGAAGATTTTGAAGATAAATTAGTTTGAAGACATTGACCTCATGATGCAAAGACATTCACTTATATGTGGTGAGTTGGTTCCAGATTTGTACCAATCCGTGAATAAGTACAAGTGAGGAATCAAACTAGATAGGAAATCTAAGTGAATAGACTAGGCATTATGAGATGCAGATAGAATAGATCTAACATTTAATAGGCAGAAACCAATTTCGGTAAGTAGGATGAATCTATAAAGATCAAAAAGGTGGTAAAAATAGAGTTATAATTACCGCACGACGAACTGCTAGATGGGAAGAATGAGAGACCGAGCAGTTCAGTCCACCGTGCCCTAACTTGGCGACGGAGGACACCTACGGCGACGGCGGAGAGGAGGATGTCCGCGGCCAACGTGAGGACGGCATCGGAGAAGTCGCGGCAGCTAAGCGCTTCATCGCCAGCGTCGTCGCGAGCTAGCGGTGGCGCTAGGGTTTTGACGGAGGTGGAGAGGTGGAAGAAGGATTTATTTACCGCAGGGGACAAGTATTTATAAGTAGGTGAGAGACACAGCGCAATTACGCTGGTGCCCCTGGCGGATCACATCTGAGGGGTACGTGGCAAGCATGCAACATACTTAGTATTGTCCCACGTTCCCACGCCCGCCAAGTATGTCGGATGTTCGTTCCGGCTTCTCCGAATATCGACAATTTAGATGATTCATTTAAGTAGGACTTGATGTTTTGTCTCTGTGTCTTCTGATGACAAGGATGCGGAGAAGACATTCAACAATTTCAATAGAATGCATATGATTTGGACAGATAGAGTTTGAGTTAGTAAGCATAGAGAGATTAGGGTCCGATCACATTCACTTAGTTCAAAAGATTCAACTTGAAGACATAGCTATAAGTGAATGCTGTAGAGGACAGAACGCTAGTATATATATATATGCAATCAAATCACTATAGCGCAGAGAAATCATGAAGATAAATTGAAACTGGAGACAAACCAAATGCAAAATCTTTGCAAAATAACGCCATGAGTAAAACACTTCAAACAGAGAAATTTGGTGGTGGCATTACCCACCGTATAGGAAGTATTAGACCCAGACACGGCGCACAATTATCGTGGCGCTCCGAAGTCAAATTCCATGTTAATGTATTCACACTCAGAGTGTAAATCTTCATTGATTGAAGATATACATTACTTTGTGTGTTGCACATCTAAGTCATCAACATGCATAAGTGTTAGGATGTGTGCCTGATCACAGGACATTCGAGGATTCCAAGATATTTAGCTCACACCATAACTTGCAAAACCTTTTCTCATCCAAGGGCTTTGTGAAGATATCTGCCAGTTGCTCTTTAGTGTTGACATGCATGATATCTATATCTTTCTTCATAACATGATCTCTGAGAAAGTGATGACGTATTTCAATGTGCTTTGTCTTCGAGTGCTGGACTGGATTGTTGGCAATCTTGATGGCACTTTCGTTGTCGCAGAAGAGAGGGACTTGCTTCAGATTGATGCCATAGTCCTTGAGAGTTTGCTTCATCCATAGAAGCTGAGCACAACAGGATCCAGCAGCAATGTATTCAGATTCAGCAGTTGAGAGTGACACACAGTTCTGCTTCTTTGAAGACCAACAGACAAGTGATCAACCAAGAAAATGACATGTGCCTATTGTTTACTTGTGATCCACCTTGTCACCAGCATAATCAGCATCCGAGAATCCAACCAGATCAAACCTTGAGCCCTTTGGATACCATAATCCGAGTGTTGGGGTGTAAGCCAAATATCTAAGAATTCGCTTCACTGCTAAGTGATGCGATTCCTTTGGTGCCGCTTGAAATCGAGCACACATGCAAACACTAAGCATAATATCTGGCCTAGATGCACATAAATAAAGCAAAGAACCAATCATGGAGTGGTATACCTTTTGATCGAACTCTTTACCATTGTCGTCGGGACCAAGATGATGTTTGGCTGGCATTGGCGTCGTGTAACCTTTGCAATCTTGCATGTCGAACTTCTTCAGGCGATCTTTGAGGTATTTTTCTTGAGATATGAAGATGTCATTTCTTTGTTGACGAATTTGAAGACCAAGGAAGAACTTTAGCTCTCCCATCATGGACATTTGATATTGCTCTTGCATCATGTACTCAAACTCATCACTGTACTTCTGGTTGGTGCAGCCGAAGATTATGTCATCAACATATATTTGGCACACAAACAGTTCACCATCATATGTCTTCGTGAAGAGTGTGGGATCGAGGGATCCCGGTTTGAAGCCTTTACTTTTCAGGAAGTCTTTGATTGTATCATACCAAGCGCGAGGAGCTTGTTTGAGGCCATACAGTGCTTTGTTGAGTTTGTACACCATATCAGGATGTTTTGGATCTTCAAAGCCAGGTGGTTGTGCAACATATACTTCTTCTTCAATCTTGCCATTGAGAAATGCACTCTTTACATCCATTTGATATAGCAAGATGTTGTGATGATTTGCATAGGCTAGCAGTATGCGAATGGCTTCAAGCCTAGCAACATGAGCAAATGTTTCATCGAAGTCAATTCCTTCAACTTGAGTATATCCTTGAGCCACAAGACGTGCTTTGTTTCTGACGACTTGACCATGCTCATCTTGCTCGTTTCGATATATCCATTTTGTTCCTATAATGTTATGCTTGCGAGGGTCAGGTCGCTTGACAAGTTCCCAAACATTATTCAGCTTGAACTGTTGAAGTTCTTCTTGCATGGCTTGAATCCATTCAGGTTCCATAAAAGCTTCAGCAACTTTCTTGGGTTCTGATATTGACACAAATGAGAAATGCCCACAGAAATTTGCTAACTGTGTTGCTCTTGAGCGAGTAAGCGGACCAGGCGCATTGATGCTGTCAATTATCTTCTCAATTTGTACTTCATTTGCAACACGAGGATGAACTGGACGAAGACCTTGCTCATGCTGATCATTGTCATCATTGGAAGTATTGTCTTCGGTCTGAGCATTGTCTTCAGGTTGGTTTGGTGCAGAAATGATAAGTTCCTCTTCAGGCTGTGCTTTAGAGGGCATGATCTCACCAGTTCCCATCAACTTGATAGATTCACAGGAAGGAGCTTCATCAAGTGTACTTGGCAGAATTTCTCTTTGTGAACCATTGGTTTCATCAAATCGCACATCCACTGTTTCAATGATTTTGTAGTGGAAGAGGTTGAAGACTCTGTAAGAGTGTGAATCCTTTCCATAGCCAAGCATGAAGCCTTCGTGAGCTTTGGGTTCAAATTTTGACTTGTGATGGGGATCCTTGATCCAGCACCTAGCACCAAAGACTCTGAAGTAGCTGACATTTGGCTTCTTGCCAGTGAGGAGCTCATAGGATGTTTTGCCCAGAAGCTTATGGATGTAGACACGGTTGATGATGTGACAAGCTGTATCAATGGCTTTAGGCCAGAACTTTCTTGGTGTCTTGTACTCATCGAGCATTGTGCGAGCCATCTCAATAAGAGTTCTGTTTTTGCGCTCAACAATGCCATTTTGCTGTGGTGTGTATGGAGCAGAAAATTCATGAGTGATTCCCATTGTATCCAGATAAAGATCAAGGTCGGTGTTCTTGAATTCAGTGTCGTTATCACTTCTAATATGCTTGATCTTGACGCCATAGTTGTTCATTGCTCGATTGGTGAATCGTCTGAAGACATCTTGTACTTCAGTCTTGTAGAGAATTATGTACACCCATGTGTATCTTAAGTAGTCATCAACAATGACGAAGCCATAGAGACACGTCGTTGTTGTGAGGGTGGAGTAGTGGGTAGGTCCAAATAAGTCCATGTGCAGCAGCTCGAAGGGTTGAGATGTTGTCATGATTGTCTTCGAAGGATGCTTGGCCCTTGTCATCTTTCCAGCTTCGCAGGCACCACACAGATGATATTTCTTGAACTTGACACCTTTGATGCCTATGACATGCTTCTTTTTGACGAGAGTGTGCAAGTTCCTCATGCCTGCATGCCCCATCCTTCGATGCCAGAGCCAGCATTCTGAAGCTTTTGCAAGAAGACATACGGCAAGTTTTGGACCTGCTGAGAAATCTACCATGTATAGATCACCTTTCCTATACCCTTCAAAGACTAGAGATTTGTCAGATTCCATTAGTACAAGGCAACGATATTTTCCAAATATCACAATCATATTTAAGTCACAAAGCATTGAGACAGACATTAAGTTGAATCCAAGGGATTCAACAAGCATCACTTTATCCATGTGTTGATCCTTTGAGATTGCAACTCTACCTAGACCCAATACTTTGCCTTTACCAGTGTCAGCAAATGTGATTTGACTCTTGTCGGATAGACGTAAGGTTGAGTCCATGAGAAGACTTTGATCACCAGTTATATAATTAGTGCATCCGCTGTCAATAATCCATTCTGAAGCTTTTGGTGACATGCCCTACAATGCAGTTAGGAGGATAGGCTTCACAATGTATGTTGTGAAGCATAAGCATTTGATGCACACTTGGATTATCACAGCATAGATGAAAGTTAGCACACAGTATG
The DNA here is from genome assembly GCF_002162155.2 of Triticum dicoccoides. NCBI lineage: Eukaryota > Viridiplantae > Streptophyta > Magnoliopsida > Poales > Poaceae > Triticum > Triticum dicoccoides. Next base: position 102,130,525 of record NC_041391.1, on the reverse strand, counting down.
ACAGGTAAGTGATTCATATGTGGAATACATAGTAAGTCATTTTATCATGCGTCCCTTTATGTTTTAGGTCCCCAGCAATTATATCGGACGCCATTGATTGCTGGCTGGAGACCACATTCTGCAAAAGAGAGTTAATTCTTCTTCACCACCCACATTTTCAGGGGTGGCTTAGAAGCAATGAGTCTAAGTGCAGCATCTGAGAATTTCGGCTTTGAAGCCCTAGCAAATAGCCTTGCAGGAGATGAATGATACTCATGTGAATAAGCAGAAAAGTTCTTAGTTCTATGAATATAGCGATTTGAAGACACACGCTCATATTCATGAGTCTGAGTATGATTTCCCTGTAAAACATTGGCGTTAGGGTGACTCAAGTGAGTCCTGTGTTCGTAAGTAGCCGTTGGACCATATGATGCCTTTGGTCTGGGGTTTGTCTTCTTCCCTAGTGGTGTCATGATGACATTCACTGGAAGATTCTCAAGGCAGCTTTTGGGAACCCAGATCTTCTTCATAGGAGGTCCATTCCTGCAGTTAGTACCAATATACCTGGCAAACACTTCACCATTCTGATTTTTGAACAGTTTATAGTTTGCATGAAAGGATTCATCAATGATAATAGGATTAGCACAGGTAAATCCAGATAAGGTAGATGGATCCACTGAAGGTTCCTTTGCAGCAACCCATGTGGTTTTGGGATACTGCTCAGGCTTCCAGTAGGAACCATCAGCATTCATTTTCCTCTCGAACCCAACACCCTCTTTCCTAGGGTTTCGGTTCAGAATCTGCTTTTTGAGGATGTCACAAAGTGTCTGATGCCCTTTCAGACTTTTATACATCCCTGTTTCAAGCAATGTCTTCAACCTAGCATTTTCATCAGCAATAGTAGTGGTATCCTCAAAAGAGGGGTTAGTTACCACATCAGTAGTTGAAGACAGAGCAACAGTAGCAGTAGTGGAACATTCAGCAATAGAGGTAGCGTTATCATGCTCAATGCATTTCAAGCAAGGTGGTTCAAATCCTTCCTGAGCGGGACTGATCTGTTGAGCGAGTAATGAATCGTGCTTCTTCAGAAGAACTTCATAATCCACTCTTATCTTTTCAAGATCTTGCTCTCTTTGAAGACATTCAGAAGAAAGTTTCTCATGATCAGATAAGAGAGCATTATGTTGATCTTGAAGGGCGTCAAACTTGGAGTGAAGTCTCTGAAGACTATCAGCCAAAGCTTTTGACTAATCCATTTCTTCGCCCAACATATCATCGCTCTTACTAAGCATGTTTTGAATCTTTTCCAAAGCTCTTTGTTGTTTAGTGGCAAGGGAAGCAAGTTTGACATAGCTGGGGCCAAATTCATCACCTGATTCATCATCACTAGTTTCAGAAAGATAGCATTCAGTTACCTTAGCACCCCCTGCCATGAGGCATGGTGAAGATGAAGACGGTTCAGGTGGAAAGGTCATCTCTTTGAGAGACTCCTTGTAGTCATCAAGCCAAGGATCATGACGATTAAGATGACTATCATAGACCTCAGCAAGTCGGTCCCAGATTAGCTTCGTGTGATTGAGGTGCATGACATTCCTGAACTGATTTCGGGACAGGCAGGAGCAGATGACAACCTTTGCAGTGAGGTTCAGTAGAGTGTACTTACGAATGTCATTAGCCTCCGCCATCTTGCATAGATCGGTGAGACCAATCTCGGTGACGGTCCACAGTTCCCTGTCCATTGCCATGAGTCGCTTCTTCATCATGGCTTTCCACTGGGGATACTCATGACCGTCAAAGGTGGGGCAAGATACATTCCTCAATCCTGCAGTCGACATAGCTAAACTCCAGGTGGTTAAACCGAATCACACAGAACAAGGGAGTACCTCGCTCTAATACCAATTGAAAGTGCTAGTTATCGACTAGAGGGTGGTGAATAGGCGATTTTTATGAAAGTCTTCAAAACTTGGAAGTTTCAAAGACAAACAATAGAAACAACCTAATTGATATGCAGCGGAAGATAAACTACAACAAGCAAGCCATAATCATGTATGCAATAGCATTAACGTTCGAAGATTAATAGCAGCTAGGTAGTAGGATCAGGATGGAAGATAGTATGAAGCCAATCAACAATAGTAGTCAGGCAATGAAGTCAATCAGATAAGACGATAAGCAATGACTTCACGAAGACAAACTCAAAGTAAGGAGGGAAGAGATAGAACCAGTTGCTTGTTGAAGACACAGGATTTGTTGGACCAGTTCCAGTTGCTGTGACAACTGTACGTCTGGTTAGGGAGGCTGAGATTCAACTCAGAAGACCGTGTCTTCACCTGATTCCCCTTGAGCTAAGGACACTTAATCCTCGCCCAATCACTCTGGTAAGTCTTCAAGGTAGATTTCCAAACCTTCACAGACTCCGTTCACCCGGCAATCCACAATGACTCTTGGATGCTCAGAACGAGACGCCTAACCGACTGGAGGATGCCCAGTCCTCAAGTGTAATAAGTCTTCAGGTCCCACAGACAGAAAGACTTCAGTGATGCCTAACACTCTTTGGCTCTGGGTGTTTGGGCTTTGTCCTCGCAAGGATTTCTCTCTCTCAAATGCTTCGAGGTGGGTTGCTCTCAAACGACAAAAGCCGTATATTAACTCTGAGCAGCCACCAACTTATGGTGTAGGGGGTGGGCTATTTATAGCCACTAGGCAACCCGACCTAATTTGTTTGAAATGACCCTGGGTCACTAAGGAACTGACACGTGTTCCAACGGTCAGATTTCAAACGCACACGGCAACTTTACTTGGGCTACAAGCAGAGCTGACTCATCCAACTCTGGATAAGATTTGCTCTCATTGTCTTCGCTCGAAGACATAGGATTTGGGTTGAGCATCACTTTAGTCACTCTGACTTAGTTCACTTGGACCCCACTTAACAGTACGGTGGTTCCTATGACTCAACAAAGAAGAAAAGGAAACAACGAAACCACACAGTCTTCATGCTCCATAGTCTTCACGCAATGTCTTCTCATGTCATAGTCTTCAATATGAATATCTTCTCATACCACCATTGTCGTCAATGTCTTCATACATTTTTAGGGGTCATCTCCGGTAGGTAAATCGAATCAATGAGGGACACTACCTGCGTTATCCTGCAATTCTCACAAACGCATTAGTCCCTCAACCAACTTTGTCATTAATACTCCAAAACCAACTAGGGGTGGCACTAGATGCACTTACAGAAAGAAAGGGTCAAGAAGACCATGGCCAGAGTAGTTGGGCAACCTTCCATGATGGAAGAAGAAGAGCTTGCTGCACCAGCACCAAAGGCACCAAAGCTTATGGGAGATGCAATTAGATCAGGGGCTGCAACATCTAAGCCCAAGGAAGCACCCAAAGCTGCCTCCAAGGCCAAGTCTGCACCAAAAAGGAATACCAGGAGTATTCCAGCTGCTGAGAAGAACAAGGCCCCAGTGCCTGAGGTTGCTGAGGAGGAAGATGAAGAAGGACAAGTTCTGAGGAAGCTCAAGGCCAAGATACCAGACCATAATGATGCCCATCATGTAGCTGAGGACATGAACATTAGAAAAGATTTAGGGTTGAGGCTATGGAGGATGGCAGATCCATATGCCACAAGGAGAAGAACTGCTGTTGATTACAGGTTCCATACAAAGGAACAGTAGGACTTCTATGAGACAATCTTTTTGGACAAAAAGCCCATTGTGTGTGATATGAGGTGGGTCGACTGGACCTACATGAAGGAAAATGAAGAACACTATCCAGGAGTTCAAGACAGTTTGTTGCTTGTGGAGTTGCAGATTTTGTTGGGCAGAAGCTCACAAACTGGAATGATGAACTTATTATGCAATTCTACTCCACAACACACTTCTATCTAGATGGAAGGATAGTTTGGATGTCTGAAGGTACAAGGTACCAGTCAACTGTTGAGGAGTGGGCAAAGCTGATAAATGCCCCAAAGGAAAATAAAGATGACCTGGATGTATATGCCAAGAAGAAAACGGGACATAATACCATGGCAGATATGTACAAGGAGATCCCAGACAAAGCCCTAGAGACTTTCTCTTTTGGATCAGTCCACTTTCTTATGTCAGGGCTGCCTACAATCAACTGGATCCTAAGGCACACTCTATTGCCTAAGTCTGGTGACCACAACATGATCAGAGGGCATGCAATCAACATGTTGCATTTGTTTGATGTGCCTCAGAAATTCAAGGTCATGAGCCTTATAGTAGAAACTATTAAGAGGACTGCAACAGATCATAAGAGGAGTTGTGGATATGCCCCTCAGATTCAGGAGTTGATTAACTCAAAGATGGGCACAGGCAAATATCTATTGGATAGGGAACATTTTCCTCTCTATCCAGACTTTGAGAACAATGAGGTTGTCATGAATGAGGATGATCCATCATCAGTTCAAGCTCAAGAGAGGAAGGAGAAGGCTGCTAAGATGCCAACTCAAGAGGAGGCATCTGAGTATTTCTTGAAGAACAAGTAGGAGCAGCTTGGTTACTTGATAGCATCAAAACTGAGGATTAAGAAGGGGTTGGCCACCTTAACTCAGAATCAGGAAAGCTTGGAAAGAATCATGGAACAAAAATTCTATGATCTTGATGTCAAGGTAACTGAGATTCAGTCAGTTGTGGAGCAGCTGCAGGATGACATGCAGGAGAGGAAGGGTAAGTCTACCACTAATGTATTTGCCAGAGTGCCTAGAGCTCAGAGGTCAGCAGCAGTGCCAGTGACAGACACTAGAGCAACATCATCTACACCAGCTACAGCTCCTACAGCTCCAGTACAACCAGCTCCAGCACCAACTCCTCCAGCTCCCTCTACATCAACTGAAGCCTTCGTGAAAGGAGCCATCTCTACACCACCAACTGAAGATCAAGCCTGAGAGTCGATCTAGCACTATGCATTTTCTATGAACTTTTTGGTAACTTGTTGCCAAAGGGGGAGAAAAATGTATAGATCATAGGCTTCGAGAGAGAGAGAGTGTTGCTTTTGTTCTCTCTTGCTTTGGTGGTTTTTAAACTTGTTTGCTTTTGCTTTGCTTGAGATACTATGCTATTCTTGTGAGGCATTGATGATCATGTGTTTGATCATAAGCTACACTTATGCATGTTTGATGATATTATCCTATCTATCTTATGTGATCATTCACTTTGCTTGGTGATGAGTGCATGTATTCAATCTTTATCATTTTCAGTGCTCCACCAAGATGTATGTGACATGTAAGAGTAACCCATGAGCCTAATTCCTTGTGCATTTGCAGTCCAAAGCAAATCTTAAACTATGCACAAATTTAGGGGGAGCTCTTGCTTATCACATACTTCTCAAAGCGACGATGTTTTTCAATCTTATTATCATTTGTCGAAGCTTTGATCTATATGTTGTCATCAATTACCAAAAAGGGGGAGATTGAAAGTGCAACTATTCCTAGGTGGTTTTGGTAATTCATAACAACATATAGCTCATTGAGCTAATGCTATTCCAAGACATATATTTCAGGAAAGCTCAATGAATGGCATGGCATGGATGATGAAAGTGGATCCCTCAAAATACTAAGGACAAAGGATTGGCTCAAGCTCATTAGCTCAAGACTCTTCATTTTTATATTCTAGTGATCCAAAATCACATTGAGTCTATAGGAAAAGCCAATACTATCAAGGAGGGATGAGGTGTTGCTTAATGAGCCTCTTGCTTCATGTGCTTAGTGATATGCTCCAAAACCCTCAGCTACTTTCTCACATCCACAAATGACCTAAACCCAAAGCCAAAATTGGTCACACCGATTCTTCCTATCCGGCGCCACCGAGTTCAAATGTCATAGCCACTGCCACAAACCCTAGGCAAATCGGTTCTACCGATAGGGATCTCGGTCTCACCGAGATGGGATTGTAATCTCTCGGTTTCCCTTCGTAACATTTCGGTCAAACCGAAGTGAGCGATCGGTCCCACCGAGATTGCAATGTAAACTCTCTGTTTCCCTTTTGTAACATTTCGGTCTCACCGAAAAGAGCAAATTGGTCCCACCGAGTTTACCTGACCAACTCTCTGGAAAGCTTATTACCAAAATCGGTCTCACCGAGTTTGTGTAATCGGTCTTACCGAGATCACGTTGTGCCCTAACCCTAACCAAATCGGTCTCACCGAGTTGCATGTCAGTCCCACCGAAAATCACTAATGGTCACTAGGTTTACTAAATCGGTCCGACCGAGTCTGTTGAATCGGTCCCACCGAGTTTGGTAAATTGTGTGTAACGGTTAGATTTTGTGTGGAGGCTATATATACCCCTCCACCTCCTCTTCATTCGTGGAGAGAGCCATCAGACTAAACCTACACTTCCAACTTACCATTTCTGAGAGAGAACCACCTACTCTTGTGTTGAGGCCAAGATATTCCATTCCTACCATATGAATCTTGATCTCTAGCCTTTCCCAAGTTGCTTTCCACTCAAATCTTCTTTCCACCAGATCCAAATCCTATGAGAGAGAGTTGAGTGTTGGGGAGACTATCATTTGAAGCACAAGAGTAAGGAGTTCATCATCAACGCACCATTTGTTACTTCTTGGAGAGTGGTGTCTCCTAGATTGGCTAGGTGTCACTTGGGAGCCTCCGAAAAGATTGTGGAGTTGAACCAAGGAGTTTGTAAGGGCAAGAAGATCGCCTACTACCGCTAGTGAGGCAAGTCCTTCGTGGGCGACGGCCATGGTGGGATAGACAAGGTTGCTTCTTCATGGACCCTTCTTGGGTGGAGCCCTCCGTGGACTCGCGCAACAGTTACCCTTCGTGGGTTGAAGTCTCCATCAACGTGGATGTACGATAGCACCACATATCGGAACCACGCCAAAAACATCCGTGTCTCCAATTGCGTTTGAATCCTCCAAACCCTTCCCTTTACTTTCTTGCAAGTTGCATGCTTTAATTTCCGCTGCCTATATACTCTTTGCATGCTTGCTTGAATTGTGTGATGATTGCTTGACTTATCCTAAGATAACTAAAATCTGCCAAACTCTAAAATTGGGAAAAGGTTAAGTTTTTAATTGGTCAAGTAGTCTAATCACCCCTCCCCCCCTCTAGACATACTTCAAGGTCCTACAGGAAGGACCGGAGGGCGCGGGGGACGGAGGAGGCCGTCGGCGAGCGGAGCCAGGGGACGCAGAGGCGCGGAGCCGGCCCGGAGCTCCTTCATCCTGTCGTCCCTGTGCGCGGCGAGGCGAGGGCGGCGGCGTGACGGGCGTGGCGAGGCGAGAGAAGGAGAATGAGAAGAGAGGAGTTGCAGCCGAGAGAGAGGGAATGGGTGTGTGGAGGGGAGCACGTGGGTGGGCCCCAGGGAGGGAAAGGGACGAGAGAGCCGCTGGCAGGTGGGCCTGCGCATGCAAAAGGCAAACGCCGGCGTCCCCAGCTGCCCCCTAGGGAGCTGGGTGTGGGGTGGGCACGTCGGCGGTAGCATTTGTCAAATCCGGCTAAAAACGAGGTCTTGGGTGCATGGCTGGGACGTTTTTTTACAACCGGCGCTAAAAAAGTACTCCTGGGGGGCTGTTGGGGAGCCTAGTGGAGATGCTTTTACCTTCATAGAGAGGGCCCGAACCTGGATGAACATCGTGTCCCCCGCCTCCTGTTACCATCAACCTTAGACGCACAGTCTGGGACCCCTATCCGAGATCCGCCGGTTTTGACACCGACAACGAGGAGGCGCCCGGGCCGTCCAACCCCCACGCATCGGCGACGCTGCCAGGGATGCAACAGTGACGATGGCGGCACGCAGGACGGCGGCAACGACACCATGATGTACAAGTTGCTCGACATGGCGTGCGGCGGCAATATTAGTAATAGTAGTATTTAGTAGTCGTATTTAGTTTTTAATCTATGTATTCAATTTTTTACATAAATCAATGAAAATCGTCTAGTTTGATCAACATGTGTTGTGTATTTAGTTGTTTTAATCTATGTATTCAGTTTTTTTACATAAATTAATGAAAATCGTCTAGTTTGATCGAACATGTGTTGCGTTTGACCGAATTTTGGCTGAGTTCAGTTTTCAAAAAACGGCATCTCGAGCGGCGGTTAGCAAACCGACCCTATTTCAAGCCCATGGGGGGCCGATCGAGTGGAGATGGTCTAAAATATGGCGGACGCAGCAACCACGTTGGGAAACTAGTTTTACAGCTCTACTATCAGATGCGTGGCCGAAAATCAGCGGCAGGTCCAGAGCAAGTTGGATGTGCCAGCCGAGCCAACCACCCAGAACCACGACCGGAGAAGAGCACGGTCGGACATCACAATCGGACAGGCTCTGCTCAACAACCTGGAGTACCAACAAGTGTTGCACAATCTGTGCAAAAGAAACAAGACACGTCACAAGGTTAAAACCGACGAGACGAGATCAACCACAAACAAGCGTAGCCATGTTCTTCGCAAAGCAAACCAAATCGTCTCAGGTTTCGATTATCGTAACGGTAACAGTAACGCAAGAGATCCGGAACGCAGACAGCGTCTGCAAAAGCTTCATCAGCAGCAGCAAACTCACACAAGGTTCACACGAGCGCGAATTAACAAGGGTGGCACGGCGCCAAGTTACTGCGCCAGCTTAATTCCTACAAGTACTTAGCAGTGGTGGTGGTAGCAGTAGCAGCGGTGGTGATGGTATCTACGATGTGCAGAGGACACGTTCAGGACCTCCTCTTCCTCTTCTTCTTGTCCTCCGACTTGTCGCCTGCGTTCTTGAGCTGCAAACGGGGATACATCAACGTTAGCACAGTGGATCAGATCATATCATAACGAATCGAATTTTGGCAACCAGTAGGTGGAGGATGAGTAGACAGCCGAGGTGGCTAGGGTGCTCACCATGATGATGAGGACGCGGACGAGGACGGCGACGAAGTCGGTGAAGAGGGTGAGCGCGTGCTTGATGTAGTCCATGTCGCCATGGTGCGCCCTCTCGATGATCTCCTGCGTGTCGTACACCATGTATCCAAGGAAGATCAACAGGCCAAAGTAAACCTGCAGGGCACGTAAACCATGTTTGTATCATGTTCATTCGGGCAAAAGATGAATGATCTGGTTGCGGTTGGGTGGTGGTTTCTTCCCAGTGTGTGTCTCACCTCAAACATGAAGCTGCCAGAGGAGTGGCCAAAGATGGACGTGGCAAACTGCAGCCAGAGCAGGATCGACAGGCCAGAGGAGAGCAGGCCACCGAGGTACAGGTACTCCCTGCGCTTGGCGATGATGGCAGCGCCAGAGAAGCACCCAAAGGCGATGGCGGTTCCGACGAACCCTGTCACGAGGATGCTGGTAGCACAGAGCAACAAGCAATTTTTTGTCAGCCAACAGGGATCTGAAACGAAGGTGAGCATTGAGCTGCAACAAACTAAAAGCAAAGCTCTGCAAAAAACAACAGCGAATCTGCTTGTCCAAGTAACAACCAATCAGTCATATCGATTTTTGTACTAGAACTGCACGTACACAAATTCAGCATCACTAACAAAATTGAAGGCCCAAAGAGTCCATGATCAGGCCCAAAGTACAATAACAATGACCCAAACACAGGGTCCAAACCCCACGGGGAAGGGCCCAGGTACAAACTGTTGATCTAGATAGCATCCCTTAAAAGACTAATCATAGTGGCCCATCCAAAGAGCAGACAATGTAGGAAAAAGGAGGGTCTCAGGAGAACAATAGACTAATCCAGAAGCAGAATTTGGCACCTACACAACCTAACTAATAATGCTTTGCAAGAACAACCAGACAACGATGGATAAGGACCCATAACCAGCAGATTTCCAATAATCCAATCACAGCTATTTCACAGACAATCCTTGTCGCACTCCCATGACATATCATCAAACGTCATGGCCAACTTGGTTTCGCTGCCAGGGGGTTTACTCCTAAATATTCTTAACGAGACAGGGACATTGGGAACAACAACAAAAGCAAATTCGTCTTTACCTTGGGTCAAAGTCTATGGCAAGCTCAATAAGAGGTCCAACCGAAGCCCCTTCCAGGAGGGCTGCACCCATCAGCAGCCCAAACCTCTTCCTCTGTTCACAAAGAGATAGACATCAACATAGTCAGCGCACCATGTCATGATATTTCCAGGATGACAACTTGTGAATTTCTACGCGTGCGGGCAGCAAACAAAGTTATCAAGGTCAGGAGAAAGGAGAGACAAACCTCCTCATAGACTGGCACCGAGAACATCCAGGCGATGGTTCCGATACACGCGAGCATTGTCAGCATCCCGCCAATGTTCAGGGCAATGTGCAGGTAAGCACCCACAGCAGACGAGGCCAGGGCAAAGCATAGGGTCAGGTAAACCTGCAGAAAACCAAGCAAAATTGAGTTGCTTCAACTATCCATGTTAAATCTGATAACAATCGTAACTTGTGACGTGATCAGTTTCCTAAAATTTTGGAAGCTTTTATGGTTCTCCAGTAGATGCTATAACCATGACTATGATTGAGGGAAGTACTAGCTACCCAACCCACATTTTACTATCACATCAACCAACAATTTAGAGAAAATCAATCGCGCGGTTCTAGAGTGGTCTGATCCCTAGCAGTGCCCAATATCTGCCACGCTCCCTCTCTTTTTGTTCACATCGCACAACAAGAGCTTGCAGGAGCGAGCTGCCACCGCATGGAATTGCCTCTTTTCATCATCGATGGATCAATCTATGTTGTGATTTTGTTTTGCCGTTCTTTTGCTGCATGCTTAATTGTGTACTCATGTGTTTAAAGCTGATTTGTTTCTCTCGGCGGACCAAGGCCTCCCCTCCTTTGCAGCCGTTCCAACCAGCCATGGATTAGCTCTTCTTCGGCAAAGAAGAGGTCCACAGAGAAGGCTCGACCACGACTGAGCGTAAAAAAATATATAATTATGAAGCAGATCAACAACATCTACAATAGACGGCAAAAGAAAAATCTTCAGAAGAAAGACAAGAAGCCGACAAGGACAAACGCTGGTAAATTGTCAGCCAAGCACAAGTTGGATTTTCATTCGGCCTTGTCAGCTTCTTGTGTTTTCTCTTAAGATTTTTTTGCCAGTCTACTGTATATGTTGTCTTGAAGATCTGTTTCGCAATTTTATCTTTTTTGACACTGAATTGTCCTCGAGCCTTTGGTTTGGACCTTTTCCATGGTGAAGAAAAGCTATCCATGCTGGTTGGAACGGCTGAAAAGGAGGGGAGGCCCTAGTCCATCGAGAGAAACAGCGGGGCAGATATGGGGGATCAGACCACTCTAGAACCATGCGATGGATTTTCTCTGGATCATTTACGTGATCAATGATGCATATTTTAGGTTTACTTGTCATCATAATTCGAGAGGGGGAAGTAAGGAAGGGAATCAAAGAAACTGCTAATAATTATGGCATGATGAAAAGCATCCAGTGCATTATGATTCTACATTTCAGAGGCATACGCTGCACAAACTGTGACCCGTCGTCAGGTAGCGTTCCCCGAATTTTCTGTACAGAGTGGCAGAATTGGCAACTGGTGGAATCGAACGTGTTTAATCACCACAGCAGGTCAGCAACTCACCCAGGCCCCAGCTAACCAACCAACCAACGAGATCGACCCTAATGCTATCCGGCAGAGATCCGGCGCAAGTTTGAGCTCCAAACCACCAAATCAGTGGGGAACGAACCAGCCAGCGCTAACGAATCAGCCAAGGGTTCAGACACGCATCCACAGCAACTAGCTAGAATAAACAAATCTACAGCCAAAACTATGCCAAGTCAAGTAGCATCTGTGGAATTTTGTAGCATCAGTGGAATTTTCTGAAGAGGAAACTGCACGGTTAACAGCACAGGAATTTTCCAAGCCAACGATACCATATCCATTCTGACAAGACGCTTGGTACGGACGTGTAAAACCGAAATTGTTGCATGACAAGTACAACTGTTCGTTGAAGAAACGAGGGAAAAGTAACTGGTAGTCATAATTGTGACACGAACGGATTCACTTCAGGAAGAATTAGGTGACCCCAGCCATTAAACATCCATATCCGATCTGATAACGACATAAACGAAAATTACTACTACTTGCCAAGCGTAACTCAAGAGAAAAAAAAAAGTAAGGAAATCAAAGAGAACTGCTCATAATTATGAATAATGATTGATGAGAAAAAGTATCCAGTTCCTGGTCATGGTTCATTATGATTCTACGTTTCAGGGGCATACTCCGCACAAACTGTGGCAGTAGCACAGCGTATACACAGGCAACTACCTAGACTGTCTACGGAAATCTACGCCTACCCCGTCATCAGGTAGCGTTCCCCGAAATTTCTGAACAGAGCGGCAGAATTGGCACTTGGGATCTCCAAGCGAACGCGATTAATCACCACGGCAGGCCAGCAACTCCGCCAGGCCGCAGCTAACCAACGAGATCGACCCTAATGCTGATAATCCAGCGGGGGAAACCCAATCCGGCGGGAAATCGAGCACCAAACAGCCGAATCGGCGGGGAACGAAGCATCCAGCGCTAACGAACAGCACAGCACCGGCCGCATTGCAGCCGCGCCGAACGATTCCCCTCCCGGGGAACCCGCCGCGCAAATCGACGACCCGCGCGGAAACCCGGAGCCGCGTCCGTACGCGGAACCCTAGAACCACGTACGGACCGAGTTCGGTTTCCCCAAATTTACCCGCGTCGGAGAGAGAGGAGAAGGGGAGAATGGGGGAGGGAGGAGGGGAAGGGCGCGTACGAGCTTGAGGTGGGACTGCACGGCGGGGGAGATCTCGCGGAAGTTCTTGAGGGAGTCGTAGCCCCAGCCGCTCGCCGCCGCCGACGAGGTCGAGTAGAAGGCGTCCATCCCTGCGTCGAATCGGAGCGGCCTCGCCTCGCACGCAAAGTTCCTGAGTTTGTGTTGCGTCGGGATTTTTCTCCTTTTTTTTTTCTTTTTCTTCTTCTTCCGCTGGTTTGGATGGATGGATGGATGGATTTCGAAACCGGTGATGGGAGGGGTGAGACGCGAGGTGGAGGTTATATAGGGTGGTGGCCGGGGGTGCGGTGGTGCGACGCACGCGTGGACGATCGGTTTGGTTGGTTGATTCGCGGGGAAGGAAAAAGGAGAGGAAGGAAGCGGCGGGGCATCGGTGCGGTACTTGTCCCGAAGCTGTGCCTGGGTTGCTCGGTCCGGTGCGCGGGGCGTCGCGAGGGCGCCAGAAGCTTCCGCCCGTCGCGCTGCACGCAGTTTTTTTTCTTCTTTCTACGCAGTCTGTCTATGAACGCGCGAGGCACACGCCTCATCTTGTTTTTTCATCCGATCCGATCTTGTTTTTTCATCACGTAACCGGAAGCAGTCGCGGCGTTTCACGTGAAATTTCATGTGGAAACCCTGCGCTCGGAAAGGACCCTTTCATCAAATTAAAATGTACGTACCGCCGTCGGGTCGGCCGGTTGTTGTTGGCTGGCGCGCCGTGGTACTTGCCCGGCACTTGGACGTGGACGGCGATGGGACGGGCTCGTGGTCGATCGGTCGGCTTTCGGAGAACAGTGGCGCTGGCTCGGGCGTGTCTGGGTTCAGGGTCTGCTTGGTTGGAAACTAGTGTGGCCAAGCCAAAGTGTGGTTAGTCACACAAGTATGACAAGCCACACAAGTATGGTTAAGAAATTGGACGCCAAACTTTGGCAAAAATTAGCAAAAAAATTGTTTCTTTGACAAGTGGGCCATAGGGCAATAAAGTGTGGCAAGCCAAAGTATGGCAAAAACCAAACACATGCTTGGCAAACTGTGGCTGCCAAATTTTGGTTTGGTAAATTGTGGCTGGAAACCAAACAGCTCCTCAGTTTGGACCTTTGGTGGCCAACCAAACAAATACTACTGCATTTCATCAAAAAGAAAAAAAAACCATACACTTTAGGCCATTGGAGTGGCCGCCGGTCCTTTTTTTTCATTCGGTATGCCGTTGTTTTAGAAGAAGAAAAATGAACACAATAGAAACGCAGATGCTCACATACGCGCACATACATTTATCACCGTGAACGCATGCATGTATGCTCTAGCTTTATAAGCACCTCCGAAATGTTGAGCCGACGCAACACTTTGCGGTTGAAGTCAGCGCATGTGCATCATAGTCGACATGAACATCGCGTTCGACTGAATGAACATGCATCGGCAAAAAGCCTGAAATAAATCCGAAGTAAATTGGTTTCCATTAGTTTCAGTTTCTGGCAATGTATCTGTGAGGTGGTAGCAACAACATGTTCTTGAGGTGAAATCTGCGAGGCGGTGGTGGGCCTGGTAATAACGTGTTACGGTAAGGCCTCTCTACCTTGAGGATGTTTAATCCTATGCCGCAGGGATGTCAACTGGGTCGCGTTTAATCCCGTTTAAATTTCACTTATGATATGATAGTTCAAAAAGGTTTTTTGTTTGTCTAAGAAAAATGAACTATCAAGCTAGAAAAAACTAACTAAACAGGATTGCGGACGTCATTTATTAGCCACTTACATCCCTACTACGTCGGCAAATGGTAGGATGAGTGTTGTCGAATCTGTTCGACTCTCTTTCCTCTGAAAAAAATAGATACGTTGTCCTCCCTTCTGATCTTGGGAGCCGGTGTGTTAATTAAGAGAAGCAGTTAGTTGGTAGTATGTGATTTCAATATTTTCTAAAAGAAAACATGTTCTTCCAACCCTCTGGTGGTAAAGGATTACAAGTCTATGTCGCCATTGGATAATGCCTTAACCAATGTTCCTTCTGCGGTTACTAAATCTTGTTTCTAGTTGGAGTAGCTATTATCCCCAAAGCCTATTTTATATTTTTATGTTGAGGGTGTTTGCAAGTGTTCCTTTTCCTTGCGGTCGGTTCAGTGTAATTTTCAAGTTTTAGCTGGGACAACATACAATGAAAAAACAGACGAGTAATATGATTTTTGATCTTATTTTTGTACTGGTTGCTTTTCATTGTGTTGTCTAATTTTTAAAAATAAATGTCAAACATAAGTAACTTTTTAAACTAGCTTCATTATTACTCAGTTCTCTTCATAATATGGTTGAACTACGTCCTACATTAACTACACATCCATTTAGGGTTGTACTCCCCCCGTGCCATATTACTCGTCATTGATTTAGTACAACTTTGTACTAAGTCAGCGACAACTAATATGAAACGGAGGGAGTACTACCCTTCGGCCTTTACGGTCGTTTTGTGTTTGAATTTTGACAAAATACAAGAAGGCAAGTATATACTCCTAGCTCTACCTTCTTCTTTTAATTATGTTTTTTGCTATACCTTCTGTACATGCGAATCAATCTGTGGTTGAGTTGGTTAGGTGAACAGTGGTATCCCCAATCCACCAGGGTTTAAATCATGGTGCTCGCATTATTCCTGGATTTATTTCAGAATTTCCGGCGATGCGCTTTCAGTAGGAGTAGACGTTTCCGTCGACGACGAGGCACCTACGGTGATGACTTCGTAAATCTCAAGATGATATGCCGGCTCAGTCTCTCGGAGATGCTCATAGGGGTAGGGTGTGCGTGTGTGCGTTCATAGGGATGAGTGTATGCACGTGTATATGAGTGCTTGTGTCTATATTGATGCTTAAAAAAAATATACCTTCTGTACATGTCACACTGTAAAAAATGTCTCCAAGCCATGGTTCTAGAAAGAAAAAAGCAAGCTCCCAAGCTGTTGGGTTGACCAAGGAAGGCAACGCACACATCTTGATCGAGAGGAATGGCCGACCCAGTGCTGACCATGTCACACCCTCATCGCTCGACAAATGGATCAGGCCATGCGCGCGTCCACACGAACGTACGTGCACGTAACTACGTACGTTCCGTTCCGTTCCGCAGCGCGAAGCCTTGGGCCGCACGAACGTCACACCACCACCTTATCCCCGGGGCCGACGGCGACGGATCGGTGCCGGATGACGCGAACTCTCTGTGCGTGACCAATCCGGTCGCGCCACGTGGCGGGAATACAGTAGACGTCCTCACGTACGTGCGGGAAGCTTCGCGGCAGAGCGGGGCCGGCTGGTCGCTCCACGCTGCGGCGTCGGACGTTTTTTTTTTATGAAAGCTTTGGCTAGGGCGTCGAACTTGCGCGAACAATGCCTGACGCTTTCTGTCCCTTCCAGAAGCTTGGACCCGGCCGGGCAGTGGACACCGTGGGATCATGTACGGTGGGGCCAGTTGGAAGTAATTACGCCCACCGGCTTGGGTGGCAGCTTTGCAGTTTTAGCTCGTAAGTTTTTTTTTCTTGAGCGGGTCTTGTAAGATTTTGTACCGTGAAAAGAAACGGTCGTACGTTTTTCTATTTTTGTGGGGTTAAAAGGATTTCATTGCTCAACTGTTGGAATATTCGTTCCTACATAGCAAATGAACGTCTGCAGGTCCAAAGCGCAACCAAACTGCAATTCGGCCCTCTAATCGTCCGAAAGCAGCAAGGGTGTGGCTAACAACGTTCTGATTCCTACTTACATTCCTACTTACACTAGTAGAAAACAGGGCTTTGGTTCGGCCAGAAAAGAGCATTAATCCCGGTTACATTATGAACCGGGACTAATGTAAGCATTAGTCCCGGTTCGAGCGGCTAGGCACTAGTAGAAAACGAGGCTTTATTACCGGTTCATAAGGGCCTTTAGTGCCGGTTCTGCAACCGGCACTAAAGGGTGGAGACTAAAGCCCCCTCCCCCCTTTAGTACCGGTTCAGCACGAACCGCCACTAAAGGCCCACCACATGGCGTGAGCTCGCGTCGTGGTATGGGGGACCTTTAGTACCGGTTGGTAAAATCAACTGGTACTAAAGGGTTTTTTTGAAATTTTTTTTGAAATTTTTGGGAAAAAATTGATTTTTTTTATTTTTAATTTTCTGAATTATTTGATGATTTAGTCTCTAATCACCCATCTTAACTCTGCTTGAGTGTGGATCACTCATTCCAAATCGTCTAACTTCCCGACTGGTCATCCATCCTCTCACTACTCCAACCTGAGCACGCTTAACTTCCGGATTCTATTCTCCCTCGTTTCCATGTCTGCACTTGTTGTTTTCTTGACAATAGTAAGATGTGAATCCTATTAACCCTCAGGAGTTTAGCTTGGGCATGAAGTCACACGTTTCACTGTTTGAGTTTGAAACTATTATTCTAAAAAACAATAATTATGTAGTAACACTAATATTTCTTGAATAAGTAGTTTGACCATAGTTTGACCACAATTTGACCAGATTTGACCAAAATTCAAAAAACCGAGATACTTATTTAGTAACACTAATATTATTGCGTAATTATTTAGTAACACTCTATATTTCTTGAATCACTTGTTTGACCGGTTTGACAAGATTTAACCAAAATTTAAAAAATAGCATATCTTTTTTTCCTTTTACAATTTTGTCATTTCAAAAATTGTCCTAAACCCTAAATCCGGGACTTAAAACATCGGAAACTCTATGCTAAACAGTAAAAACTAAGGGTTTAAACCATAAAACCTAACCCTAAACTCTGAAATCTAAACCCTAGCACTAAACGCTAAAAACGTCTAAAAAACGTCTAAAACGTCCAAAAACTCTATTTTCCCTTTGGAATTTTGAGATTTTAAAAAATTGTCGAAACGGAAAACTTGTTGTTTCAGCGGATCAATCTTTTTGTTCTGCAAATTTTGATATATTATATGTATTTTTCTGAATTAGGATGATTTAGTTATGATATTTCCAAGTTTAAAAATTGCACTATAGTCCCGGTTTGTGTCTCCAACCGGGACTATAGGTTAGACCCCTTTAGTGCCGGTTCGTGGCATGAACCGGTACTAAAGGTTGGCCCTTTAGTACCGGTTTGTGCCATAAACCGGGACTAAAGGGGCTCGTGTGGCCCCGGCCTGACGCCAGCCTGCCACCACCCCTTTAATACCGGTTCGTGGCACGAACCGGTACTAAAGGTTCAACACGAACCGACACTAATGCATAGCCGTTCGTACCGGTACTAATGGTACCGTTAGTACCGGGTCAAAATTGAACCGGGACTAATGTGTCTCATATAAGGTCCTTTTTCTACTAGTGAGGGCACCATACAAGCATTAATCTCGGTTCAAATGGGACCTTTAGTCCCGGTTGGTGCCACGAACCGGGACTAAAGGGTGCGATGCCCATTAGTACCAGTTCGTGGCACCAACCGGTACTACCGGTTCGTGCCATCAACCGGTACTCATGGGGTTTGAGGCATTAGTACCGGTTACTAAATGTCCCATTTTCAAACTCTACCCCCCTGGTGGATCGCCCTTTCAGTTATGTAAAAAGAAAAAGAAAAATGATAAAAACTTTAAAAATTAAAATCCTTTCAGATGTAGTTATGATACTACATGTACTAGTTAGGAAAATTTAAAAACTTAAATTTGGAAATGTTTTGCAAAAAGTGTAAGGAAAATGTAAAACGGCTATAACTTTTGCATACGATGTCAGAAAAAACTTATAATATATCAAAATGTTCAGCACGAAAATCCGCATCCGATTTTGATTGCCTACGACCTGTTTGCAAATTTTTAGAATCCTCATTTTTTTTGAATTTTTGTTAAATCTGGTCAAACTATGGTCAAACTATTTATTCAAGAAGTATTAGTGTTACTAAATAATTATTCAAGATTATTAGCGTTACTAAATAGTTATTTCAGTTTTTTTTGAATTTTGGTCAAATCTGGTCAAACAATGGTCAAACTACTTATTCAAGAAATATTAGTGTTACTAAATAATTATTTCAGTTTTTTTTAAATTTTGGTCAAATCTGGTCAAACTGTGGTCAAACTATGGTCAAACTACTTATTCAAGAAATATTAGTGTTACTAAATAATTATTGTTTTTTAGAACAATAGTTTCAAACTCAAACAGTGAAATGTGTGGCTTCATGCTCAAGCTAAATTCCTGAGGGTTAATAGAATTGACATCTTAATATTGTTAGGAAAACAACAAGTGCAGACTTGGAAACGAGGGAGAATAGAATCTGGAAGTTAAGCGTGCTCTGACTGGAGTAGTGAGAGGATGGGTGACCGTCCGGGAAGTTAGATGATTTGGAATGATGAGGGGTGATTAGAGATTAAAGGTTAAATTGAGGAGTGATTAGAGATTAGAGGTTGAAATAATTCAGAAATTTGAAAATAAAAAAAATAAAAAAATCATAAAATTTTCTTTAGTATCGGTTGGTGTTACCAACCGGGACTAAAGGTGGACCTCCATGCAGCGGCCACGTGGAGGGCCTTTAGAACCGGGACTAAAGGGGGAGGCTTTAGTAACGACCCTTTATTCCCGGTTCCAAAACCGGGACTAAAGGCCATTTTTCTACTAGTGTTACATGAGCAATAGGATATCCCTTTCACCAAAGAGCCTCTTAATATCCTGAATTATCATTCTATGTGGCAATCTATCAAGGGTAGGCGACTTGATCAACTTGGCCGCATCCATGCAGTCCATCTTGATGTCTACCGGGCGAGTAGACCATTGTAGAGCAAGGCTTAATCCCTCCTGGCACGGCAACAACTCAGCTTGGAGCGGTCCGGAACAATGCAAGATGGAACGACAAGCGGAGAAGATAATGTTGCCGTCATTATCACATAGGATCATACCGGCTCCTGCTAATCCACCATCGGTAGCAACGAACGACCCGTCAATATTCAGCTTCACGCGACCGGCTGGCGGGGTAGACCATTGGACCGTGGCTACACGTTGTGTTGCTGTATTTATCATTGTAGAACTATATCCAATCGGCGGCGGTACCATCTTCCCTTTGATGATGTTGGTGGTTGGAAAATGATTGATGCATCGAAGAGATTCAGCATAGCTAATCAGAAATCTGCAGGAAGCTTCAATTGGAGGTGGTAGCTTACGGTGTACTATTTCATTACGTACATACCAACTCCTTCACAGCACCATCAGCACATGCATGCGATCATCTTCATTTAGCTTGTACAGAAGATCAAAAAGCCACTCAGGGCCTGTATTCCTCACTAAAGCTAAGTCCGGCAATAGACATTTTTCCTGCATGGCGTTCCACAAAGCAATAGCTAATGGACATCTACAAAATGTGTGGAACGTGTCCTCCGGTTCCATAGCACACAGCGGACAAAGGTTAGACACCTTAAGTTTTCGTGATTTTTTATTCACCCAAGTAGCTAGTGAATTTGTGACTAAACGCCATGCAAAGATACGCACCTTTGGTGGAGCAGGGCACCTCCATATAAGTGCCCAGATGGCAGTCATAAGATTTTCTTTTGGATGAATCAATGCTCTCTTGCTATAATAGTACTCCATCCGTCTCGGTATACAAGTCATTCGCTAATTAGGTCACCGATTTAAGAAATTAAATATATGTTATATGTCATGAAAAGTATATCAACGGATGTACTCCCTCCGTTCCTAAATATAAGTCTTTTTAGAGATTTCACTATGGACTAGATACGGATCAAAATGAGTGAATCTACACTCTAAAATATGTCCATATACATCCGTATGTAGTTTGTAGTGAAATCTCTAAAAAGACTTACATTTAGAAACGGAGGGAGTAGTTTCAATATATATTTTTTTACATATTTTTTTTGTTATGTACTCCCTCCGTTCCTTTATCTAAGGTGTATTATTTTCAGCACGGTGACCAAGACACATAATTATGGACGTATTAGGATGAAATTAGCCTTGGCAAATTTATTGGTTAGTGGCAAGTAAATCAGTTAGTATAGGGAAGTAAGATATAAATGCAATCGGCATAGAGATAGTTTCCTTCTTTTGCTACATGGAGAGATACGGACAATCAGAAGAGAGGCACTTTTCTTTTTCGGGAAGGCTAACAAGGAAATTATGAGGAATTAGAAGAAATACACCTTATGTTCTGGAATTTTATCAAAAAACAAATACACCTTATATAAAGAAATGGAGGGAGTAATGTCTTGAAGTATCTAATGTCTTGACATGAATAAATTCTGATCTTGATTACTCAATACCCGTAATCTCTTTCCTCAAAAAGAAAAGCATATGTAATCTCGCTTGTTCGCTCAGTCGCTCATTCTCGTTTCCTTTCTTTTAGAATTTTCATTCATTCCTTTTCTGGAAGTCAATTAATCGGAATCCTGCTTCACGGAACTCAGTACAATAGATAAGAGCATCTACAACCATGATAGACAAATCTGGCCCTTCAAACGCGTCCACGAACATTGACCGGTCACACCTTAATAATACAATCCACATATAGACACCTCAATTATCATATCTCAAATTCATACAAACTCATGCAACTACATCGATGCATTACACACATCGTCTGGCTACTCCATCACTACTAGAATGTCACCAGACTACCAAAATTTGGCATGTTTGGCTACGGTGGAGATCATCCACGACTGCCCTTGTCATCCCTCTCACGGAACCGGTCGAAAAAGCAGTAGGGATCGAGCCGGATTTGCTCGTCGCCGGAGCTGTCCTCCTTCTCCTCCTTCGGTGGCAGCCCGGTCATGCCACAGACTGCCCGATTCTGCTCTCAGGCAAGGGCGTGCGGGTTCCTCCGCTGTCGTTTCTTCACAATGCAGGCGGGGATAGCTTCCTCCTCTGCGGCCTCCCGCGCCGCCGCATCTGCCGCCTCTGCTACCACTATTTCCGCTGCGATAGGGGCCTCGACGACCCTTATCCTCTTCTTCCATGGCAGGCTGCGCATTCCTGGTGAGACTCATAGTCTGCCTGACCGGTGATAGGGAAGGAGAGATTTTTCGGCCGACGGGGCCGCGATGATCCAGACCAGAGGACTCGAGCACCCGTTGAGCCTATGCTATATATGGAGTCGCACCGGACAAATCCGTCCGTCAGTCGGGCGTTGTTCTCCTGGGAGCGGCGAAGTGCAATGTGTACCGCCATTGCCTCCTCCAACCCGCACGAGATGACACCTTAGTCGATGGATCTAGACTGGTCGGAGTTAGATCTGCTGCCCGCCATGCCGGAGACGGCCGGAAATCACCAGAGCTGAGCTCGGGTAACGGAGGGAGTGAAGGGAAGAGGAGTGTGAAGTGGCTAGGATTTGGTCTGCACTAGTGGAAAAAGGCCCATTTGTCCCGGTTCCAGAGGCCCATTTGTCCCGGTTCTGGACCCGGGACTAAAGGGTCGAGACTAAAGCCCATGACCTTTAGTCCTGGTTCGCTCACGAATCGGAACAGGTGGGGCTCCACGTGGCCGCTGCGGCGAGCCCCGGCAGGAGGGCCTTTGGTTCCGGTTGGTAACACCAACCGGGACCAAAAGGCATCCATGTGTCAGCGGCTTAGGAGCAGGGGTTTTTGTTTTTTTGGAAGGGGGGGGGGTTGGGGGTTTTGGAGGGTTAGTTTAATTAGGGGTTTCATATATTGTGTTAGCTAGCTAATAGAGAGAAGTGATGATACATCTCCAACGTATCTATACTTTTTGATTGTTCCATGCTATTATATTACCCGTTGTGAATGTTTATGAGCTTTATTTTACACATTTATATCATTTTTTGGACTAACCTACTAACCGGAGGCTCAGTCTGTATTGCTATTTTTTTGCCTATTTCAGTATTTCGCAGAAAAGGAATATCAAACGGAGTCCAAACAGAATGAAACCTTCGGGAGCGTGATTTTTGGAAAAAACGTGATCCAGAGAACTTGGAGTGCAAGTCAAGAAGCAGCCGAGGCGGCCACGAGGGTGGAGGGCGCGCCCACCCCTGTAGGGCACGCCCCCTGTCTCATGGGCCCCTCGGGCGGCCACCGACGTACTTCTTCCTCCTATATATACCCACGTAACCCGAAAACATCTAGGGAGCCAACGAAAAACAATTTCCATCGCTGTAACCTTCTGTATCCGCGAGATCCCATCTTGGAGCCTTCGTCGGCGCTCCGCTAGGGAATCGACCATGGAGGGCTTCTACATCAACACCATAGCCCTTCCGATGAGTTGTGAGTAGTTTACCATAGACCTTCGGGTCCATAGTTATTAGCTAGATGGTTTCTTCTCTCTTTTTGGATCTCAATACCATGTTCTTCCCCTCTCTTGTGGAGATCTATTTGATGTAACTCTTTTTGCGGTGTGTTTGTCGAGATCCGATGAATTGTGGGTTTATGATCAAGTTTATCTATGAGAAATATTTGAATCTCCTCTGAATTCTTTTATGTATGATTGAGTTATCTTTGTAAGTCTCTTCGAATTATTAGTTTGGTTTGGCCTACTAGATTGATCTTTCTTGCAATGGGAGAAGTGCTTAGCTTTGGGTTCAATCTTGCGGTGTCCTTACCCAGTGACAATAGGGTTTGCAAGGTACGTATTGTATTGTTGACATCGAGGATAAAAAGATGGGGTTTATATCATATTGCATGAGTTTATCCCTCTACATCATGTCATCTTTCTTAATGCGTTACTCTATTCTTATGAACTTAATATTCTAGATGCATGCTGGATAGCGGTTGATGTGTGGAGTAATAGTACTAGATGCAGGAAGGAGTCGGTCTACTTGTCGCGGACATGATGCCTATATACATGATCATGCCTAGATAATCTCATAATTATTCGCTTTTCTATCAATTGCTTGACAGTAATTTGTTCACCCACCGTAATACTTATGCTATCTCGAGAGAAGCCACTAGTGAAACCTATGGCCCCCGGGTCTATCTTTTATCATATAAGCTTTCAATCTACTTTTATTTTCATCTTTACTTTTCCAATCTATATTATAAAATACCAAAAATATATTTATCTTATCATACTATCTTTATCAGATCTCACTTTCGCAAGTGTCCGTGAAGGGATTGACAACCCCTTTATTGCGTTGGTTGCGAGTTCTTTGTTTGTTTGTGTAGGTGCGTGGGACTTTTGAGGAGCCTCCTACTGAATTGATACCTTGGTTCTCAAAAACTGAGGGAAATACTTACGCTACTATTGCTGCATCACCCTGTCCTCTTCAAGGAAAACCAACACAATCTCAAGACGTAGCAAGAAGGATTTCTGGCTGCGTTGCCGGGGAGGTCTTCGCTCAAGTCAAGACATACCAAGTACCCATCACAAACTCATCTCCCTCGCATTTACGTTATTTACCATTTGCCTCTCGTTTTTCTCTCCCCCACTTCACCCTTGCCATTTTATTCGCCCTTTCTTTCCCAATCTTCTCCTCTCTTTCGCTTGTCTTTTGTTCGTCGTTATGTCTAGTTCCTTATTCGCTCCTATGTCCCCCGAGTTTGAAGTTCTTCACTTCAAGCAAAGGCAAGGAGAAAACTTAAAAGTTGCTTGGTATAGGATGATGGAATCTTATCGCAATTGCACCCTAGAGGTGAAATTTAGAATTTTACTTCGCAATTTTTATGTTGGGCTAAATATGTCGCATAGACAACTCTTGGATTGCATTGCCAAGGGAAATTTTATTGAAATTGATCCTACTATTGCGCATGAAATAATAGAGGGAATAGTGGGAACACTACCTCAAAAAAGGGGATCATATCCTACCCAAGAAGAAACACAAGTGTTTGGAAAGATTTGCGAAGTAACAAAAATATTACAAAAGTCTCTTGAGCCTCTTAAAAGTGTTAGCGGAAATCTTCATCGCATGAATATGTTGATTACTCTTTGCAATAAGCGGTTGGATTCTTTAGATCTAAAAATTTCTGAGTATGAAGGGAAACTTAAATAACCTCCCGGATTCGAGCATGACTCCGCTGAAAAACTGAAAATTAAAGATGACACTACTTAGATCTATCTTCACTTTTATGCCTAGCTAGGGGCGTTAAACGATAGCGCTAGTTGGGAGGTAACCCAATTTTATTTGTGTTTTTTTCTATTTCTGTTTAGTAATAAATTTTGCATCTACCTTCTGTTTAGATGTGTTTTATGTTTTAGTTAGTGTTTGTGCCAAGTAGAACCTATAGGATAACCCACGGTGATAGTTGATTTGATTCTGCTGAAAAATAGAAACTTTGCACGTACGAAATTAGTTTTGTTAAATCACAGAAACGTGCTTTTGCGTTGATTCTTTTTTCTGTAGATCAATAGAAAATTTTTCCAGGACTTCCTATTTTGGTAGGATTTTTAGATTTCCAGAAGTTTGCGTTAGTTACAGATTGCTATAGACTGTTCTGTTTTTTGACAGATTCTACTTTTCGTGTGTTGTTTGCTTATTTTGATGCATCTATGGCTAGTATTAAGTGGTATGAACCATAGAGAACTTGAAATACAGTAGGTTTAACACCAATATAAATAAAGAATGAATTCATTACAATATCTTATGTGGTGGTTTTTCTTTCTTTCACTAAAGAAGCTTATGAAATTTCCTGTTGAGTTTTGTGTTGTGAAGTTTTCAAGTTTTGGGTAAAGATTTGATGGGCTATGGAATAAGGAGTGGCAAAAGCCTAAGCTTGGGGATGCCCATGGAACCCCAAGATATTCAAGAGTAGCAAAAATCCTAAGCTTGGGGATGCCCCTGGAAGGCATCCCCTCTTTCGTCTTTGTTCATTGGTAACTTTACTTGGAGCTATATTTTTATTCGCCACATGATATGTGTTTTGCTTGGAGCGTCGTGTATGATATTAGTATTTGCTTTTTAGTATTTGCTTTTTAGTTTTTGCTCTAGTGCTTCACTTATATCTTTTAGAGCACTGTGGTGGCTTAATTTTGAAGAAACTGTTGATCTCTCATGCTTCACTTATATTATTTTGAGAGTCTCTTAGAACAGCATGGCAGTTGCTCTGGTTATAAAATTGGTCCTAGAATGGTAGGCATCCAAGTTGGGTATAATAAAAACTATCATAGGAAGTGAATTGGATGCTATGATCAATTTGATACTTGATAATTGTTTTGAGATGTGGAGGTAGTGATATTAAAGTCATGCTAGTTGGGTGATTATGAATTTAAAGAATATTTGTGTTGAAGTTAGCAAGTCCCGTAGCATGCACGTATGGTTAAAGTTGTGTAACAAATTTGAAACATGAAGTGTCCTTGGATTGTGCATCCTTATGAGTGGCGGTCGGGGACGAGCGATGGTCTTTTCCTACCAATCTATCATAGGAGCATGCGCGTAGTGCTTGGTTTTTGATGACTTGTAGATTTTTGCAATAAGTATATGAGCTCTTTTGACTAATGTTGAGTCCATGGATTATACACACCTTTATCTTTCCATCATTGCTAGCCTCTTCGGTACCGTGCATTGCCCTTTCTCACCTTGAGAGTTGGTGCAAACTTCACCGGTGCATCGAAACCCCGTGATATGATACGCTCTATCACACATAAACCTCCTTATATCTTCCTCAAAACAGCCATGATACCTACCTATTATGGCATTTCCATAGCCATTCCGAGATATATTGCCATGCAACTTTCCACCGTTCCGTTTATCATCATGACACACATTACTTTTGCCATTTTGCCATTGCGTGATCATGTAGTTGACATCGTATTTGTGGCAAGGCCACTTTGCATAATTTTTCATACATCTCACTCTTGATTCATTTGCCCATCCCGGTACACCGCCGGAGGCATTCATATAGAGTCATATCTTTTTCTAGTTTTGAGTTGTAATTCATGAGTTGTAAATCAATAAAAGTGTGATGATCATTGAGGGAGTCCCGGATTAGGGGGTGTCCGGATAGCTGAACTATCATCGCTGGCCGGACTCCTGGACTGTGAAGATACAAGATTGAAGACTTTGTCCCGTGTCTGGATGGGACTTTCCTTGGCGTGGAAGGCAAGGTTGGCGATACGGATATGTAGATCTCCTACCATTGTAACCGACTCTGTGTAACCCTAACCCTCTTCGGTGTCTATATAAACTGGAGGGTTTTAGTCCGTAGGACGAACGACAGTCATACCATAGGCTAGCTTCTAGGGTTTAGCCTCTTTGATCTCGTGGTAGATATACTCTTGTACTACCCCTATCATCAATATTAATCAAGAAGGAGTAGGGTTTTACCTCCATCGAGAGGGCCCGAACCTGGGTAAAAACATCGTGTCCCTTGTCTCCTGTTACCATCCGCCTAGACGCACAGTTCGGGACCCCCTACTCGAGATCCGCCGGTTTTGACACCGACATTGGTGCTTTCATTGAGAGTTCCTCTGTGCCGTCGCCATCAGGAAGGATGCCTCGTCCTGTCTTTAAAGACGGCACCGTTGCTAAAGGAGCTGTGGCCATCGGCCAAACTCTCCGGCTAGGCGGTTTTCTTATGACCGCCTGTTCGGCCGCCGCGCCTACGATGACTTCTCGGGTCATCAAAAGCAATCTTCACGTCAACTCGGAACTCGCCGAGCAGTTAGATCCTATGGATCTCTCTTCCTTAAACGAGCTCTTGGATCGCATCGCCGCCCTGGGAGTCGCTACAGACTACGACCAGATTGGGCCTAAAACTGATCTGAGAGAGATTAACTCTCCCCAGGCTACCCACCATGTTGCTGTGGTAGAGGAACAATATGGCGACCCTTCTTCTATCCTAAGGACTAGCTATGTCCGGATTCCTGACCCCTCCATGCCGGATTCCCGCGGAGGGGAGAACACCACTCAAGCCCTGAACTTAAAGTCAGGCAGCAGGCTAGATTCATCGGACAACGTCCAAGAACCCAAGCTTCTAAGTTCGGAAACTTCTTGGCCCCTAACTCTTAGATCGGACGAAGTTTGGAATTTAACTCCACCCGCCCACCCAAACATAAGCGATCTATCCTAAATCCGGCAAGAGCCCGCTGAAACAGTACATCATTACTGGGCCAGATTCCTCCTGGTCATGAACAGGATAAAGGACTGCCGTGAAGAGGATGCAATTTCATTCTTCTGCATTAATTGCATGGACGAAGGAATCCTCAACGCCGTAAGTCGTCGCGAAATTACACGCTTTGCTGACTTGGCGTCCATAGTACGAAAGTACTGTGCGTTGGAGAGCGCCTGGAAAACCGAAATCAAATTTTGGGATAATCCGGCCTTGAACACAACCCTAGTCCAAAGTAAAAGGGTGCATCATTACCAGGCACCTGGGTTAAATACCAATAAGCAAAAACCCTCTAAAGGGCATGGAACCGTACTGGAGGGATGGCTCAATGGACCTTGCAAAATTCATAGTATAGAGGGCGCCACTCCAACTCATAGCCTTAGAGCATGTTGGATACTACGGCAGGTGGCCAAAAGTGGCGAAGAGCTTCTAGCTCCAGAGCACCAGCCCAGCAATACCAGTACGGTATTAACAATCTTCAAAACTTTCGCATAAAATAATACACGGAAACGAACACTCCGCAGCCTTGCCGAAGTCCACCAGGTAGCAACAATAAATCCATGGAGTAACACGGCTATTACCTTTAACGCCAGTGACGAACCTAAATTCCGAACAGCCCGAGCACCAGCCGCATTGGTCCTCAGTCCAATAGTGGACGGCTTTCGCCTTACCAAGGTACTCATGGATGGCGGCAGTGGATTAAACGTCATTTACGAGGAAACCCTTTGAAAAATGGAAATAGACAGGAGCCGCATTGCGCGAAGCAGCATAACCTTTAGAGGAATAATCCCCAGTTGGGAAGCATGCTGTACAGGAAAAATCACACTGGATGTGGTGTTCGGCACGCCAGATAATTACAGGTCCGAGGAGGTCACATTCCAAGTGGCCCCGTTCAGCAGCGGATACCACGCTCTATTAGGGCGAGAGGCATTCACATTTTTTCAAGCTATACCCCATTACGGGTACATGAAGCTCAAAATGCCCGGACCCAATGGAATCATCACTCTTGCTAGTGACCTGACATAGCACTCCGCGCCGAAAATAAAACAACCGCACTTGCCCTTGAGGCACTATCCGAAGCTCTAGTGGCCGAGGAACTCATTGCGCTTCGCTCCATGATGAATAGGGACGATGTGATACTCGATAAGAGATCCAAGTCCACCTCTTTTAAACTGGCAGACGAAATAGTCAAATTCCAAGTCCATCCAATGGACCCTACAAAAACGGCCTCCATCGGGGCACAATTAAACCCTGATGTAGATGCCGCACTACGAGAATTCCTACGCAAAAATTGGGACATCTTTGCCTGGCACCCTTCAGACATGCCAGGAATCCCACGCTGACTGGCCGAGCACAGCCTAAATATCCTAAAAGGATTCAAGCCAGTCAAACAAGCTCTTCGGCGTTTCTCCGAACCTAAGAGACATGCCATGGGAGAGGAGCTAGCCAAACTATTGGAGGCCGGATTCATTAGAGATATAAAACATCCGGACTGGCTAGCAAACCTGGTAATGGTACCAAAGAAGGACAAATCCTGGCGCCTGTGTGTCGATTTCAAGGACCTTAACAAGGCTTGCCCAAAGGATCCCTTCCCCCTTCCCCGCATCGATCAAATTATCGATGCTACCGCAGGACACGATTCATTGTGCTTCCTCGATGCATACTCCGGCTACCACCAAATTAAGATGGCAGAGCCAGACCAAGATGCAATGGCATTCATCACTCCATACGGCCCATTCTGCTTTAGCACAATGCCCTTCGGGCTCAAAAATGCAGGCGCAACATGTGAGCGCATGATTCGGACATGTCTGGCAAACCAGATCGGCAAAATAGTGGAGGCATACGTAGATGATGTGGTCGTCAAATCCAAGCATGTCGAAACTCTAGTAGACGAATTGAGGCTCACATTCGACAATCTCCGAGCATATGACATTAAGCTCAACCCGGAAAAATGCGTTTTCGGTGTACCAGCCGGAAAGCTCTTGGGCTTCATTGTATCCGGTAGAGGAATTGAAGCAAACCCAGCCAAGATCCGAGCTCTGCCACAATTGGATATCCCAAAAGACCTCAAACAAATACAAAAATTAACTGGATGCATGGCGGCTCTAAGCCGCTTTATCTCCCGCTTAGGAGAAAAGGCATTACCCCTTTATCGCCTCCTGCGGCGCACCGAACACTTCGAGTGGACGGATGCCGCCACAGCCGGACTCGAAGAAATCAAAGCCATATTGGCAACAAATTTGGTCCTGGCCGCGCCCAACATGGGAGAACCAATGCTATTATACATCGCGGCAACCCATCAAGTTGTAAGCGCGGTGCTCATTGTCGAATGAGAAACGAACGGACACAAGTTCCCTCTCCAAAAACTAGTTTACTACGTGTCCACTGTCCTAACTCCATGCAAGTCACGGTACCCGCATTATCAAAAGATAGCATACGCAGTGTTCATGGCATCCCGGAAGCTGCGACACTACTTCCAAGAGTGTTCGATAATAGTAGCCTCCGAAGTACCTCTTAATGACATTATAAACAACCGCGACACAACGGGCCGGATTGCCAAATGGGCCATCGAGCTCCTCCCGTTCGACATAACCTACAAGCCATGGCGAGCTATTAAGTCGCAAGTTTTGGCCGACTTCGTCGCCGAATGGACTGAAGGCGAACTCCCTAAAGAGTACGACGTATATTCCAACTGGATCAGGCACTTCGACGGCTCCAAAATGTTGGCTAGCCTGGGGGTGGCATCATTCTGACGTCCCCAACTAGAGATACAGTCCAATACGTACTTTAGATAATGTACACGGACTCCAACAACGCAGCTGAATACGAGGCCCTTCTACATGGTCTTCGGATGGTAGTCTCCATGGGCATTCAGCGCCTAGAGGTCCGCGGGGATTCAAACCTCGTGATATCCCAAATAAATGGAGACTTTTATGCCAAGGATCCGAAAATGGCAGCTTATCGCAACGCCGTCCTAAAAATGTCAGCTCGGTTTGAGGAGCTCGAATTTCACCATATAGCCCGGGAGAACAACCAGGCAGCAGACGTGTTGGCATGGATTGGCGCAAAGCGCGATGCCGTTCCTCCCAACATCTTCCTAGAGAGGCTTTTCAAGCCATCCGTATTATGGGAGGGAGAGTCCGGAAATAACATCCCGGACCCAACCACACTACCCCACACCGAACATTCTAACATAGTTGGTGGTTCTACCAACAAAATAACACCGTCCGCCCACACAATAATGGCAGTCATTGCCCCGTGGACAGAACCATTCCTAGCCTACCTAAATAGGCAGGAACTTCCCGAGGACCAAAACGAGGCCCGCTGCATAGTGCGGCGATCTAAAGCCTATAAGGTCCATGAGGGAGAGCTTTATAAGAAAAGCACAACCGGAGTCCTTCAAAGGTATATCTCCGAAGAGGAAGGGCGGAATCTTCTGGATGAAATTCATGCCGGACTCGGCTGGCACCACGCCGCAGCCCGGGCCCTTGTAGGCAAGGCCTTCCGTACAGGATTTTATTGGCCGACGGCCCGGGCAGATGCTCAAGACTTGGTCCAACGATGCATTGGATGCCAGCTCTTTGCTAATCAAAGCCACATGCCACCTACCGCCCTCAAAACTATACCCATCACCTGGCCGTTCACGGTCTGGGGTCTTGATATGGTTGGACCCCTTAAAGGAGGAACCCACAAGCAAAAATACCTATTGGTCATGGTGGATAAATTCACCAAATGGATAGAGGCAAAGCCTGTCAAGACGGCCGAATCTGGACCGGTGATAGACTTCATATCAGGGGTAGTACACCGTTACGGCATCCCCCATAGCATCATCACTGCTTCAGTCTATCACCCTCAAACTAACGGTCAAGTCGAGCGAGCAAATGGTCTAATCATGAGCGGCATTAAACCCAGACTAGTGCGGTCCCTCAAGGAATCTAATACGCACTGGGTAGAGGAGCTCGACTCCATACTCTGGGGGCTGCGGACCGCGCCGAATCGCACTATTGGATTCACACCATTTTTTATGGTGTACGGCGCAGAGGTAGTTTTGCCCTACGACATAATTCATGACTCACCTTGCGTGTGCATGTACGAAGAAAGAGAAGCCGAGCTTGATCGGCAGGACAGTTTGGACACCTTGGAGGAGGAGCGCGACGTGGTAAAAGCCCGTTCCGCATTCTATCAACAGCAGGCTCGAAGATACCAAAGCAGAGAAGTACGGGCCAAAGCTTACAATGTTGGCGAATTAGTTCTACACCTGCCGGACAAGAAAAAGGACAAACTCAAGACCAAATGGGAGGGTCCCTTCATCATCGACCAAGTCCTGACCGGCGGAGCGTACCGTCTGTGGAACGCATCGGATAACCGACTTGAGCTGAACCCATGGAACGCAGCCCGTCTCCGAAGATTCTACGCCTAGCGCCGGACTCTGAGTTCGTCTCCTTCCGTCGTCTATATTTTGTACTTTAACTGTCTTTTATTTCTATCCTTCTCCCTCCTTTTTTCTGAATCCGTTGGAGGCTCGTTTGCGCACTGTTCGCACACACTTGACGCGTTATCCGAGCTCAATATACCTGGGGGCTTCTTTAAGAGAAGCTTATTTATACAGGCTTTATGCCCAACACATGTGTCACACTTCCGCATGTACCTTTTATTCACCATTATATGCATCGATATGACTTAAGTTTTGGCCAAGTTGGGTTGCCTGGCTCCTGTGCTTACCCCTACGTTCCCGATCGTTCGACTAGGTGGTAAAGGGAGCACCTCTGCGATTGTTACCGCCGGGTCAGCCGGACGTATACCTCATACTGGGTGAAGCCGAAAGCTAGCGTTCTTAAGGGAATATTCGGTCGGTGAACTAAAAGACGATTTCTTACTTATTCATTTATCTGCACCTAGATGTTTTTCTGCTTTTTTCATAGTCCGGACATGCACTTTAGGGCATGCCTTCTAGGGAAAGGAACCCCTAACGGAACTATTCTCCCTAGAAGATGTTTCTTACTAACCATGTAATATAACATAACTAGTTGGGCACTTGTCTGATAAAGCACTCATGACCCCTATGCCTGGTCTCCACGCATGCCCCGGTTCTTACATAACAGCGAGGGTATTCGGACACACTCCGGACTGTCGGGTCCCGAGGTTGAAGCGAAAAGGTCCGCTACAACAAACGATCTACAATCCAGCTAGAAGGCATTTTACATGTCATTTTAAATTACATAGTCAAATTGACTAATTGTATTCCTCTTCAATACCATCTAATAGGCTGTCTTGTTTACAGTCCCGCTGGGAATACTTTGCGGCCAACTCTACTTGGCCGTACACTAAGCTCACAGGGATCTCCTTCCCATCGGGCCCCATAGGTCCGACCTCGGCCATGTGGTTTGGGTCAGCCTTCGTGTACCGCGTCTTCACCATGGCCCAGGCCTCCCTGGCGCCTTGACGGCAGGCCAATATCTTCCATAGCCGGAAGTGCCGCCGTGCTCCCTGAAGCCTCTCTACAAGCTCTCCAAGGCCTTCGGGTAGGGAGATGGGTGGCCACAAGGCCTGGGCGACGCCTCTCATCACCTGCTGAACTCGTTCGTGCAGTTGCAGCAGCTCGAGAAGTAGGTCACCCGTTGAACCGGGCATTTCCTCTGCAGGACGACATGTGAGCATACCTACAAACATATTTCTGTTAGTCGACTTCCTCGCCGAACTCTTCTTTTCAAAAGTTCGCTCAAGCACTTACTATAAATGCCGCGATGAAGCCGCCGATTCTCCTTAACGGAGTCAGACAGCTGGGCTCGAACATCCTTTAGTTCCTCACCCAGCTGGGTGTTGGCATCTTGGAGATTATTTTTCTCTTGCCTCACCCTTGTAAGTACATTCTCGCCGGCCTTTAATCGGCGCTGGAGCTGTTGCTTGTCCGGATCTAGTCTGGCGCCATCTGCAATATTATTGTCAGACTTATACACACGCCGCACTTCACAAACTACTTATCTTTCGAAGTATATATTACCGGAGGGGGTCTCTGTGGCTCCCCCTGTGGCGGCTAGTGCGGCCTCAAGCTGGGCCTTGCACTCTTCAAGCTCTTGAGACATTCGGGTATTCTTTTCTGTAAGATCCTGCATAACAAATGATCCTTAAATCAGTTCTCCTAACTATTTTAAGTCTCGGGGGCTACTGGCATATATAACTGTCAAATCTCCTCACCCGTATGTCCTTTACATACTGCTCCGTGGCTCTGGCTAGAACATCTTGAGCGGCACGGAGGTGCGCGTCTCCCGAATTGAAGGCGTTCAATGCCTCTTGGGAGAAACATGCATCACGAAGAACTGTCCGGCAGCGCCTGTGATGCATGGCACTCTCCACCTCGGAGTTGGTGGCGGACAATCTATCGGCATCCTCTGTCGGAGGAGCATCCGATGCATGACTCGTGTTCACCTCCGCTTCCGGACCCGGCGTTGGAGCCTGGCTGGTGGAGGCTCGATTGGCCATCTCTCCGGACACAGTCCGGCGAGCGCTCTTTTTCCTGAAAGAAGCACCAGCATTAATATACCTTCCCGAAATCAATCCCGGGAATATGGTGACACGCCTTACCGTTGCGGCGGCGTTTCAATTCAGACCGCACTTCTTTTTAGCCCGCGTGGCCATGCTGCCCCTTGTTGGCTAGCCGCCGCGGGCTCGGCCTCCCGCCTCGAAGGAACCCCCTGCGAAACACCATTGATATACGGTGATAAAAAATAAGCATGGATGGGCCATTATCAAAGTACTGGGGCTTCGGTCTCAGTTACCTGTGAGGCTGGAAGTATTCCGGGGTAATCGGCCGTAATGGCAACCAAGGCAGTATTGATGCTTAGTTGGTGAAATACCCCATCAATCAGCTCCACCAATATGTCCGGATCCTCTTGGGAGGCCGGATCGAGGAACCGTTCCAGATCCCCGGGTTGCGGAGGCGGGCTGTTTATATCTTTTACGGCCTGGCGCAGTTCCTGCGTCGAAATCACAAAATGAGATATATAACCATGGGAGTACGGATCGAATGTGCAAAAAAGGAAATGTCCGCTTACCCAGCTTCGAGGATTGTTCATAGAAAATCCGTTCAATGGACTGGCGCGGAGAAAATCCTTCTCTTCCCCCTTGTACAGCGCGGACAAGATCTTCACCAGATCGGCGACCGATCCCGGCCCCGTACGGCCGTGACGGGTGGCATCGTCCTCCCTGTTGAAATCCCACATGGGGTGGCCCCTATACTGGAGCGGCTGCACCCCCCGCATAATGCAGGTGGCCATGACAGCGATCATGGTCAGTTCGGAATGAGCTAGCAACCTTATTCGGCTCATCAGGTAAATGACGTCCCTGTCGTTTCCCTCTGGGGGCTCCGTGGACGCCAACTTAGGCGTTTCTTCAAGGGAGCATTACTGAACTCCGGGAGGCCGATCCGAACGGGATCCGGTAGCGGGGCGTCTTCTATATAAAACCATTCTGAAGGCCAGTCTTCGGACGCCTTCTTCGGGGTTCCGGATAGATATCCGGTCCCGGCGATGCGCCATAGCTCGGCTCCGCCCACTTGATATATTGACCCCTCATGAGAACGGGGTACGAGGCAGAATAATCTCTTCCACAGTGCAAAATGAGCCTCGACGCCCAAGAACAGTTCGCAAAGGGCCACGAAGCCCGCGATGTGCAGAATGGAGGCAGGCGTAAGGTGGGGCAGCTGGAGGCCGTAGAACTCCAGGAGCCCCCGGAGAAACGGATGTATTGGAAATCCGAGTCCTCTTATCAGATAAGAGACAAAGCATACCCGCTCTCCTTTGGAAGGATCGGGGACGCTCTCCGCTTGCTTTCCGCCCTTATAGGTGGCGAGTCCGACTCGAACCGGAACCATGAAAGTTGGGGGAAGAAATCCCTTGGTTTGGAGCGTCACTAGCTTGCTATGCGGGACTGAGCATCTCTCCCAATCCCCAGGCTGGGGGCTGGGAGCGCGAGAGGAGGAGCCACGTCGACTGTCCATGATGGAATGGATTTTTTGTTAGAGGCGCTCTGATGAAAGCTTGCGGAGGGGGGATGGTGTGATTCAGATCTAGATCCTCATCTCTTTTTATAGGCGGCTCATTTGCGAAGCTAGGGGGGAAAGTGTAAAAATACCCTGGCTTTTCACATTCGTTCGACACGTGGAAGGTGGCAATTATTGGGCGTGGAAGCCAAGGAGCGCAACATTTATCAGAAGCCGGACACTATTCGACAAGTATATGGAATTTGGAGAAGAACCCGCCTCGCAATGCCGAAGACAATCTACGCGTCGGACTCGTCGTCATTGAAGCCTGGTTCGGGGGCTACTGAGGGAGTCCCGGATTAGGGGGTGCACAGATAGCCGAACTATCATCGCTGGCCGGACTCCTGGACTGTGAAGATACAAGATTGAAGACTTCGTCCCGTGTCCGGATGGGACTTTCCTTTGGCGTGGAAGGCAAGCTTGGCGATACGGATATGTAGATCTCCTACCATTGTAACCGACTCTGTGTAACCCTAACCCTCTCCGGTGTCTATATAAACCGGAGGGTTTTAGTCCGTAGGTCGAACGACAGTCATACCATAGGCTAGCTTCTAGGGTTTAGCCTCTTTGATCTCGTGGTAGATCTACTCTTGTACTACCCCTATCATCAATATTAATCAAGCAGGAGCAGGGTTTTACCTCCATCGAGAGGGCCCGAACCTGGGTAAAAACATTGTGTCCCTTGTCTCCTGTTACCATCCGCCTAGACGCACAGTTCGGGACCCCCTACCCGAGATCCGCCGATTTTGACACCGACAATCATCATTATTAGAGCACTGTCCCCCCAAAAAAGGCCAAAAAAAAGTCCCAAAAAAAAGAAAAAAGAAAAAAAAGAAAAAAAGAAAATAAATAAAAGGGGGCAATGTTACTATCTCTTTTTCCACACTTGTGCTTCAAAGTAGCACCATGTTCTTCATATAGAGAGTCTCATATGTTGTCACTTTCATATACTAGTGGGAATTTTTCATTATAGAACTTGTCTTGTATATTCCTACATGGGCTTCCTCAAAATGCCCTAGGTCTTCGTGAGCAAGCAAGTTGGATGCACACCCACTTAGTTTTCTTTTGTTGAGCTTTCATACATTTATAGCTCTAGTGCATCCGTTACATGGCAATCCCCACTCCTCATGTTGAAATCAATTGATGGGCATCTCCATAGCCCGTTGATTATCCTCGTCAATGTGAGACTTTCTCCTTTTTTGTCTTATCCACACAATCCCCATGATCATATTCTATTCCACCCATAGTGCTATATCCATTGCTCACGCTCATGTATTGCGTGAAAGTTGAAAAAGTTTGAGATTATTTAAGTATGAAACAATTGCTTGGCTTATCATCGGGGGTGTAGAATTTGGGAACATTTTTGTGTGACGAAAATGAAGCATAACCTAACTATATGATTTTGTAGGGATAAACTTTCTTTAGCCATGTTATTTTGAGAAGACACGATTGCTTTTATTAGTATGCTTGAAGTATTATTATTTCTTATGTCAATATGAACTTTCATTTCGAATCATTTGGATCTGAACATTCATGCCACAATAAAGAAAATTACATTGAGAATTATGCTAGGTAGCATTCCACATCAACAATTCTGTTTTTTTTAATTTACCCGCTCGAGGACAAGCAGGAATTAAACTTGGGGATGCTTGATACGTCTCCAACGTATCTATAATTTTTGATTGTTCCATGCTATTATATTACCTGTTTTGGATGTTTATGGGCTTTATTTTACACATTTATATCATTTTTGGGACTAACCTACTAACCGGAGGCCCAGCCCATATTGTGGTTTTTTGTGCCTATTTTAGTATTTCAAAGAAAAGGAATATCAAACGGAGTCCAAACGGAAGGAAACCTTCGGGAGCGTGATTTTTGGAACAAACGTGATCCAGAGGACTTGGAGTGCAAGCCAAGAAGCAGCCGAGGTGGCCACGAGGGTGGAGGGCGCGCCCCCTGTCTCATGGGCCCCTCGGGCGGCCACCGACGTACTTCTTCCTCCTATATATACCCACGTACCCCGAAAACATCCAGGGAGCCAACGAAAAACAATTTCCACCACCGTAACCTTCTGTATCCGCGAGATCCCATCTTGGAGCCTTCGTCGGCGCTCCGCTGGAGGGGGAATCGACCACGGAGGGCTTCTACATCAACACCATAGCCCCTCCGATGAGTTGTGAGTAGTTTACCACAGACCTTCGGGGCCATAGTTATTAGCTAGATGGCTTCTTCTCTCTTTTTGGATCACAATACCATGTTCTCCCCCTCTCTTGTGGAGATCTATTTGATGTAACTCTTTTTGCGGTGTGTTTGTCGAGATCCGATGAATTGTGGGTTTATGATCAAGTTTATCTATGAGAAATATTTGATCTCCTCTGAATTCTTTTATGTATGATTGAGTTATCTTTGCAAGTCTCTTCGAATTATCAGTTTGGTTTGGCCTAATAGATTGATCTTTCTTGCAATGGGAGAAGTGCTTAGCTTTGGGTTCAATCTTGCGGTGTCCTTACCCAGTGACAATAGGGGTTGCAAGGCACGTATTGTATTGTTGCCATCGAGGATAAAAAGATGGGGTTTATATCATATTGCATGAGTTTATCCCTCTACATCATGTCATCTTTCTTAATGCGTTATTCTGTTCTTATGAACTTAATACTCTAGATGCATGCTGGATAGCGGTCGATGTGTGGAGTAATAGTAGTAGATGCAGGCAGGAGTCGGTCTACTTGTCGCGGACGTGATGCCTATATACATGATCATGCCTAGATAATCTCATAATTATTGGCTTTTCTATCAATTGCTCGACAGTAATTTGTTCACCCACCATAATACTTATGCTATCTTGAGAGAAGCCACTAGTGAAACCTGTGGCCCCCGGGTCTATCCTTTATCATATAAGCTTTCAATCTACTTTTATTTTCATCTTTACTTTTCCAATCTATATTATAAAATACCAAAAATATATTTATCTTATCATACTATCTCTACAAGATCTCACTTTCGCAAGTGGCCGTGAAGGGATTGACAAACCCTTTATTGTGTTGGTTGCGAGTTCTTTCTTTGTTTGTTTGTGTTGGTGCATGGGACTTTTGAGGAGCCTCCTACTGGATTGATACCTTGGTTCTCAAAAACCAAGGGAAATACTTACACTACTATTGCTGCATCACCCTTTCCTCTTCAAGGAAAACCAACCACAAGCTCAAGACGTAGCAAGTGACCTCTCTTATCTTCGTGCTTGGTCGACGCTACGTACTATACGTATAGAGGACTCGACACGCTAGCTAGTAAGAAAATGAAGGAAACCATTATGTACATAAGATCGTCATGAACATATACAGAGAGAAGTAATCGACCTCTCCTTCTCCGAGAGATTGGTCGAACAACAAGTTTTCGTATATCTATCCGACACTACTAGCTACATATATACAATATAAGATGTATTACAATCCTTAATATATGAAGTCAAGTTCCACATGGTATTCTCCGGCTTTATTGATGACGTGGTCAAGAAAGAATCCCGCAAATTCCTCTTGAATTTCTTTTATGCAATCATGTGGTAGGAGCTCATCCCGCAGCTGCCAGATCTAAGTCGAAGAAGAGGGTCAATACATGTGTATGAATAAAACTCAACACAAATGATGGTAATAAAATACAATTGTGAATATTTTCACTTACACACTTCATATTGTTTTTCAGAGTAGCCACGCTTATTCTTGGTCGTCTCGTTGTAGATGAACTCACAAACGTAGTATCCACAGAAATCATTTCCTTGTTCCTGCCACAAGCACTTCACGAGAAATAGAGGCCAATCAAACTGATAAGCAAGCATGCTAAATGGTATTAATGAAACTAGTTAGAATCAATGGGAGATGCGCAGAACTAGGTAGTAGTACTTACTTTCGGGTGTTTAAATGTCAGCTCGATCGGCAGTCCCGGAGAAATTGTGGTGAACTATTTCCAAACCCTGCCAGACAAAGAAAATAATTACTTGATATCAGGAAATGAACAAAGTTGCCGATATGGTGCGGTAATGATCGATTGAACTTACTTCTACAGCATTCGAGTTAAACCCGGGCATGGGCAGCCCGACCCGATGACCCGGCCCGAGCCCGGCCCGAAAAACCCGAGCCGGGCCGGGCCGGGCTTGACACTTGGGCCGGGCTCGGGCTTCGTTTTGCAGCCCGAAATGTAGTTCGGGCCGGGCTCGGGTTTCTCTTTTTCTATTTTTTGGGCCGGGCTTTCGGGCTTCGGCCGGGCTTGCACGTACACGTACTAAAGAATAGCGTTCGGGCCGGGCTTTCGGGCTTCGGTCTTGATTTCAGGGCGTGCTCGGGCTTGAAATCAGGGAGTATTTCGGGCTTCAGGCCGGGCGCGGGCTTGAGAAATGAAGGTCGGGCTTTTACAAGCCTGGCCCGAAACCCGGCCCGGCCCGACGTTTGCCCAGGTTTAATTCGAGTTATGTCCGCATAGTCCTCGTGATCTTTTCATCTCAAGTCTAAGACGGTTACTTCTCCCTTCTCAAGCTTAATCACTAGGATAATAAAGTGGAAGCTACGCACGCATGCACAACTCATTAGTTACATGACTATGACCTTGAGCAATAAGGGAAACCGAATATTCATAAGACAGTAACACTCACTTAAAGTTGTAAGGAAAGAGTATTTTATCTTTGGTTTGATTTTTGAGCAACGATTTTAGCAAGTTGTCCTCGGTTTCTATGACATTCTTTTGAACCATCCATTCATGTATGACATTTGGGTTAATGAACCCAATGTCATAGATTTGTGCTTTTCTGCATTCGATGATCTTCAATCTGCATAATATAGTAATGATTATTATATATACATGCAATAAAAGAGCTGAGCTATATATATATATAGAGAGAGAGAGACTTAATTACAGAAAGTAGTACTTACAGACAGTAGCAAGCCACAGTGATTTGTCGAGGGCCTTTTGATTGTAGAACAGGAAAAACTCGTCAAAATAAATAGTTAACAGTTCTTGGCCAATGAAGTCGTGATCCTATTTAATTCTCATCGACAAAGCATCCTTCCCAGACTCACTGCAGGTTTTCATGTACCAATCATGGAATCTTCGCATCATCGTTGTTAGAGCAAGACTTCCATCTTTGACGAGAGGCTTCCCGTAATGGTATTTGAATTCGTCCACCTCCATTGTATCAAAATCTACATCGTCGGGCAGGTAATCACCAGGATTGGTACCGGGAAACAACGGCTGATTTCCGACGATATCGCTAGACACCTTGAGCAGGGGGAATGATTGGTTCTCTTGTTCTCCGAGAATTTTTTCCCACTTCTTCATTCTTTTAACCTTTTTGTCAGTTGAAGTACTTCCCGACTGGCACGCTTCTTGCAATGTCTTTTGAAGACAACGGAGATGGTTGTTATCCGGCAAAGGCGGTGGTGGTCGCTTCAGGGAATTGATAGTGCGCTTCGCTTTCATTGGATCTGTCTTCTCCTCCGAAGGTGGATGTTTCATAGCTCTTCGTGTTTCAAAGAAGTCCTTCACTTAGGCTTGAACGATCTTCGAGTTTTCATCCTCGGTCATCTTGTATGGTAACTTCTCTACATGCTTGAGAGATGGACCGAATCTATATTGCAGTCCCGCCTTTGGCTGTACTGCTAGACGCCGGAGCGGCAGCAACTCTCTTCCGTTGCTGCTGACGAGTAGTAGAAGGAGGCGGAGTGGTCCGATGCGCCAGAGCGGTGGCGTCTATGTTCCACCATTGCCGACGAGGCGGAGGAGGAGGCGGGCTGCTCGGACGCGCCAGAGCAGGTAGAGAAGGAGGTGGAGTGCCGCTCTCATGCGCCGAAGAAGGAGGCAGAGTGCCCTGATCACTCGCCGGAGGAGGAGGAGGAGGAGCAGGAGTGCCCTGACTCGCCGGAGGAGGAGAAGGAGGCGGAGGTGTGAAGTTCAGAAGCTTGATGTGCTAATTCCGCCATAGACTTGGAGTCTTCAGAGGAAGACCCAGCTGAGTCTCCCCTTCACCTGTAGGGTGGTCAAGCTGGAGCTCCTCATATTCCTCCGTTATTTCATCCACAATCACAATAACATAGCCTTGTGGAATCGGAAGGCAGTGAAAAGTTGAGTCGGGTTCAGGAGGTGCAACAGAGCCGACAGCCGCCTTGACTTTGAGGTTCTGCCATTGCGTCATAAGCTGGCACTATTGAGCCTCCGTGATAGCATCCATGGGGTAGCTAGGAACCGTGAAGTCAGGCTGCTGAACAAGCTCGGTGCAAGCCACGCTGCTTCTCCGCTGAGATGGCGGGGTAGCTACTGGGGTAGCTTGGGTAGGTCGCTGGCTCTCAACAACTTATTCATCTAGCTTTCCTACCCTTGCATTCAGCTTCTGCAGTTTGCTCAGCTCCACTTTCCTCCTCCTCTCTTGGGTTTTGTACTCGCCTGTGCCGGGAAACCCAACATTCCAAGCAATGGAGCCTGGCTTGCCTCGTGTTCGTCCAGGGTGCTCAGGATTCCCAAGGGCCTTGGTGAGCTTGTTGTTCTCTCTGTCGGGAATGAACGTCCCTTGTTGCGTGATACGTCCATTTTGCATCATGCTTTTATATCAATATTTATTGCATTATGGGCTGTTACTACACATTATGTCGCAATACTTATGCCTTTTCTCTCTTATTTTACAAGGTTTACATGAAGATGGAGAATGCCGGCAGCTGGAATTCTGGGCTGGAAAAGGAGCAAATATTAAAGACCTATTCTGCACAATTCCAAAAGTCCTGAAACTCCACGAAAGTCAGTTTTGGAATATATTAAAAATATTGGGCAAAGAAAGCACCAGAGGGGGGCCACCTAGCAGCCACGAGGGTGGAGGGCGCGCCCTACCCCCTGGGCGCGCCTCCCTGCCTCGTGGGCCACCAGGCAACCCCTCGATGCCCATCTTCTGCTATATGGTGTCTTTTGCCCTGGAAAAAATCATAAGGAAGCTTTCGGGACGAAGCGCCGCCATCTTGAGGTGGAACCTTGGCGGAACCAATCTAGGGCTCCGACGGAGCTATTCTGCGGGGGAAACATCCCTCCGGGAGGGGAAATCGTCACCATCGTCATCACCATCGATCCTCTCATTGAGAGGGGGTCAATCTCCATCAACATCTTCACCAGCACCATCTCCTCTCAAACCCTAGTTCATCTCTTGTATCCGATCTTTGTCTCAAAACCTCAGATTGGTACCTGTGGGTTGCTAGTAGTGTTGATTACTCCTTGTAGTTGATGCTAGTTGGTTTATTCGGTGAAAGATCATATTTTCAGATCCTTTATGAATATTAATACCCCTCTAATTATGAACATGAAGATGATTTGTGAGTAGTTACGTTTGTTCCTGAGGACATGGGAGAAGTCTTGTTATAAGTAGTCATGTGAATTTGGTATTCATTCGATATTTTGATGAGATGTATGTTGCATTCCTCTAGTGGTGTTATGTGAACGTCGACTACATGACACTTCACCATTGTTTGGGCCTAGGGGAAGGCATTGGGAAGTAATAAGTAAATGATGGCTTGCTAGAGTGATAGAAGCTTAAACCCTAGTTTATGCGTTGCTTCATAAGGGGCTGATTTGGATCCATATGTTTCATGCTATGGTGAGGTTTACCTTAATTCTTCTTTTGTAGTTGCGGATGCTTGTGAGAGGGGTTAATCATAAGTGGGATGCTTGTCAAAGAAAGGGCAGTACCCAAGCACCGGTCCACCCACATATCCAATTATCAAATTAACGAACACAAACCATATGAGCATGATGAAAACTAGCTTGACGATAATTCCCATGTGTCCTCGGGAGCGCTTTGCTTTATATAAGAGTTTGTCCAGGCTTGTCCTTTGCTAAAAAAAGGATTGGGACACCTTGCTGCACCTTATTTACTTTTGTTACTTGTTACCCGTTATGAATTACCTTATCACAGAACTATCTGTTACCAATAATTTCAGTGCTTGCAGAGAATACCTTACTGAAAACTGCTTGTCATTTCCTTCTGCTCCTTGTTGGGTTCGACACTCTTACTTATCGAAAGGACCACGTTATATCCCCTATACTTGTGGGTCATCACTGCGTTGCGGCGATATACTTCTGAAGCTTCTTGCCGGGTATTTCAAGTTGCTCGTCCGTCCGAACGCACTTCCCTGTTTCAGGGTCCAAGGTTCCCCGAACCCCGAAGAACCAAGTCCTTGAATGGTCTGGCCAGTTCAATGTCTCTAGTTCGACCCGTTTAGCAATCAGGTCATTTTGAGCCTTGTCCCACAGTGGCCGGGCTTTGATGTAGCCACCTGACCCCGTGCGATGGTGATGCTCTTTCTTTGCAGCATTTTTCTTGTTTGTCGTTGACATCTTCTTACTCTTCTCGAATGTCTTGTGGGACACAAATGCGGCCCAGTGATATCTTATCTTCTCAAATCGGCTGGTGAATTCTAGAGTCTTCTCATTGTCAACATAC
Organism: Triticum dicoccoides; assembly: GCF_002162155.2. NCBI lineage: Eukaryota > Viridiplantae > Streptophyta > Magnoliopsida > Poales > Poaceae > Triticum > Triticum dicoccoides. The sequence continues at coordinate 102,086,383 of NC_041391.1, read as the reverse complement.
GTTGATTTCAACTCATTATTACACCTCCTGAATAGATCTGCCATCTTCTTCAGAGCATGAGCCTTGACCAATGGCTCTATAACTGGCTTATCCGGATCCTCCTTCAGTGCGGTCCAAAGATCATCTTTCTATCTATCTTCGACATAAGAAACTTGAGGGTCTTCGTTCTTAGGCTTATTCCATTGGTGGATGCTGATCGGGATCATGTCCCTAACAAGAACCCCGCACTGAGCAGAAAATGCTTCCTTGGTATGGATGGGTTCAATCGGTTGGCCATGCCTGCGATTGCTGTGAACATGAACCTTTCATCCTGGCGCAACCTTTTCTTCGGGCCTCATCTCGTTACCGAAGTTTGGCTCAATCGAGAGGGCTATAAAAGAAGAAAGAAGAGTTAATATATGTACATACCAAAACAATTAATGCATCAATTAGCTAGTCAGCACAGGCTTAATCTATATATATATATATACCTCGCCGGACTTTGCAACAGCTGATCCCGACTCTGTTCGGTCACCGAAGCCGTCATCACGGTCACCTTATTCCACCGGCATTCGGTCACCGGAGCCATCATGATCATGACTTTCCTCCTCCATTGTCCGATCACCGTAGCCTGCTTCCTCTTTTTCTAGACCATCGATGTCGTTGAGAAATAACGACAAGACATCACGTCCATCGCAAATTATGTCCCCCAATATCTCTTCTTGTTTGAAGTCTCTTTGTTGATCCATAGTTTCTGCAAACATTTCAACATGACAATTAATATACAAACATGAGAGATGGATATATTAATAGTGACAAACATAGACCTAGCTAGCTAATCACAACAAGGAATATTAATTAGTGGCCTTGACGCTTCTATGGTTTGGGGTGGCTGCTACCTCTTGAGCTTGCGGTGGTTTTCCCTTGAAGAGGAAAGGGTGGTGCAGCAAAGTAGCGTAAGTATTTCCCTCAGTTTTGAGAACCAAGGTATCAATCCAGTAGGAGATGATGCACAAGTCACCGAATACCTGCACAAACAATCAAGAACTTGCAACCAACGCGATAAAGAGGTTGTCAATCCCTTCACGGTCACTCACAAAAGTGAGATCTGATAGAGATAGATAAACCGTAAAGTAAATATTTTTGGTATTTCTGGTTTATAGATTGGAAAGTAAAGATTGCAAAATAGTAGATCGGAAACTAGCAAGATGTAAACGAGATTCAATAATATGGAAAACAGAACCGAAGGCCATAGGTTTCACTAGTGGCTTCTCTCAAGAAAGCATATATTACGGTGGGTGAACAAATTACTGCCGAGCAATTGATAGAAAAGCGCATAATTATGATGACATCTAAGGCAATGATCATGAACATAGGCATCACGTCCATGTCAACTAGACCGACTCCCGCCTGCATCTACTACTATTACTCTACACATTGACCGTTATCCAGCATGCATGTAGAGTATTAAGTTCATAAAGAACGAAGTAACGCATCAAGCAAGATGACATGATGTAGAGGAATTAACTCAAGCAATATGATGAAAACCCCATCTTGTTATCCTCGATGGCAACAATACAATACGTGCCTTGCTTCCCCTATTGTCACTGGGAAAGGACATCGCAAGATTCAACCCAAAGCTAAGAACTTCTCCTATTGCAAGAAAAATCAATCTAGTAGGTGAAACTAAACCGATAATTCGAAGAGACTTGCAAAGATATCAAATCATGCATATAAGAATTTAGAGAAGAACCAAATAATATTCATAGACAATCTTGTTCATAAATCCACAATGCATCGGATCTCGGCAAACACACCGCAAAAGAATATTACATCGAATAGATCTCCAAGAACATCGAGGAGAAGTTTGTATTGAGAATCAAAGAGAGAGAAGAAGCCATCTAGCTAGCTAATAACTATGGACCCGAAGGATTGTGGTAAACTACTGACGCTTCATTGGAGAGGTAATGGTGTTGCTGTAGAAGCCCTCCGTGATTGAATCCCCCTCTGGCAGATCACCGGAAAAGGCCCCAAGATGGGATTTCACGGGTACAGAAGGTTGCGGCGGTGGAAAAGTGGTTTCATGGCTCTCCGAGATGTTTTTAGGGTATAAGAGTATATATAGGCTAAGGAACTAGGTTAGTGGAGCTAAGAGGTGCCCACGAGGGTGGGGGGCACGCCTACCCCTCTGGGCGCGCCCTCCTGCCTCGTGGCCGCCTTGTTGCCTCTTCGACTTCATCTCCAAGTCTTCTGGTTTGCTTTCGGTCCAAGAAAGATCATCGCGAAGGTTTGAAACGTCTCCAACATATCTACTTTTCCAAACACTTTTGCCCTTGTTTTGGACTCTAACTTGCATGATTTGAATGAAACTAACCCGGACTGATGTTGTTTTTAGCAGAACTGCCATGGTGTTGTTTATTGTGCAGAAAACAAAAGTTCTTGGAATGACATGAAAATCTACGAAGATAAGTTTTGGAAAATATAAAAAATACTGGCAAAAGATGAAGGCCAGGGGGCCCACACCCTGTCCACGAGGGTGGGGGGCGCGCCCTCCCCCTGGGCGCGCCCCCTATCTCGTGGCCCCCTGGAGCTCCGCCGACCACAACTCCAACTCTATATATTTCGTTTCGCAGAGAAAAAAAATCAGAGATAACGTTTCATCGCGTTTTATGATACGGAGCCGCCGCCAAGCCCTAATCTCTCTCGGGAGGGCTGATCTGGAGTCCGTTCGGGGCTCCGGAGAGGGGGATTCATCGCCATCATCATCATCAACCATCCTCCATCACCAATTTCATGATGCTCACCGCCGTGCGTGAGTAATTCCATCGTAGGCTTGCTGGATGGTGATGGGTTGGATGAGATTTACCATGTAATCAAGTTAGTTTTGTTAGGGTTTGATCCCTAGTATCCACTATGTTCTGAGATTGATGTTGCTATGACTTTGCCATGCTTAATGCTTGTCACTAGGGCCTGAGTGCCATGATTTCAGATCTGAACCTATTATGTTTTCATGAATATATGTGAGTTCTTGATCCTATCTTGCAAGTCTATAGTCACCTATTATGTGTTATGATCCGACAACCCCGAAGTGACAATAATCGGGATACTTCTCGGTGATGACCATAGTTTGAGGAGTTCATGTATTCACTATGTGCTGCTTTGTTCCGGTTCTCTATTAAAAGGAGGCCTTAATATCCCTTAGTTTCCACTAGGACCCCGCTGCCACGGGAGGGTAGCACAAAAGATGTCATGCAAGTTCTTTTCCATAAGCACGTATGACTATATTCAGAATACATGCCTACATTAGATTGATGAATTGGAGCTAGTTCTGTGTCACCCTATGTTATAGCTATTACATGAGGAATTGCATTCGACATAATTATCCATCACTGATCCAATGCCTACGAGCTTTTCACATCTTGTGCTTCGCTTATTTACTTTTCCGTTGCTACTGTTATAATTACCACAAAACTATTATCTTTACTTTTGCCACTGTTACCATTACTATCATACTACTCCCACCGTCCAGAAATACTCGTCGGAGGAATGGATGTATCTAGATATGTTTTAGTTCTAGATACATCCATTTTTAGGCATTTCTCTGACAAGTATTTCCGGATGGAGGGAGTACTTTGCTACTAAATACTTTGCTGCAGATACTAAGTTATCCAGGGGTGGTTGAATTGACAACTCAACTACTAATACTTAAGAATATTCTTTGGCTCCCCTTGTGTCGAATCAATAAATTTGGGTTGAATACTCTACCCTCGAAAGCTGTTGCGATCCCCTACACTTGTGGGTTATCAAGGTTTCATTATGTTTGGACTGTGTTTGGTATTCCTTTTCTGCAAAACTCTAAAATAGGCAAAAAAGCAGAAACTGGCACTGGGCCTTCGGTTAATAGGTTAGTCGCAAAAATAATATAAAAGAGCGTATTAAAGCCCATTAAACTGTTGGGGAACATAGTAATTTCAAAAAATTTCCTACGCACACGCAAGATCATGGTGATGCATAGCAACGAGAGGGAGAGTGAATCTTCATACCCTTGAAGATCGCTAAGCGGAAGCGTTTATCAACGCGGTTGATGTAGTCGTACGTCTTCACGATCCGACCGATCCAAGTACCGAATGCACGGCACCTCCGAGTTCTGTACACGTTCGGCTCGATGACGTCCTTGCCTTCTTGATCCAGCAAGACGGGAGAAGTAGTACATGAGTTCCGGCAGCAGACGGCATGGTGACGGTGTTGGTCAAGAACAATCTCCACAGGGCTTCGCCTAAGCACTACGGAAAATTATGACGTAGGATAAACTAGAGGGGACGGGGTTGTCGGCACACGGCTTGGTGTTTCTTGATCTCTCTTTGGTGCTAGCCCTGCCCCTCTATTTATATGTTGAGCCTTGGGGTCGAAACTGGGAGTAAAAGCCTCCACAAAGTCGGTTTCACCCGAAAGGCAAGAGTCCTTCTCGGACTCCAGGGCCAGACGCCAGGGTTCCCAGCGTCTGGACCCAGACGCCAGGGACCCTGGCATCTGGCCCCTGGACTCTGCAAAACTTCCTTTTGCACTTTCCAAAAACCTTGTGGGCTTTCCCCTTTGGCCCAAATAACTTGTTCTCGTATCCAAACATTTCGGGAAACATCCGGAACCCCTTCCGATGAATTTCGACACCCTTCCGGAGACCAAACAACATTATCCCATATATTAAACTTCATCTCCGGACCATTCCGGAGTTTCTCATCATGTCCGTGATCTCATCCGGGACTCCGAACAACATTCGGTCACCAACATACATAACTCATATAATACTATATCGTCAATAAACGTTAAGCATGTGGACCCTATGGGTTCGAGAACTATGTAGACATGACCGAGACATTTCTCTGGTCAATAACCAATAGCAGAACCTGGATGCCCATATTGGCTCCTACATATTCTACGAAGATCTTTATCGGTCGAACCGCATAACACCATACGTTGTTCCCTTTGTCATCGGTATGTTACTTGCCCGAGATTCGATCGTCGGTATCATCATACCTAGTTCAATCTCGTTACCAACAAGTCTCTTTACTCATTCCGTAATACTTAATCCCGCAAATAACTTATTAGTCACAATGCTTGCAAGGCTTATAGTGATGAGTATTACCGAGAGGGGCCAGAGATACCTCTCCCACAATCGGAGTGACAAATCCTAACCTCGAAATACGCCAACCCAACATGTACCTTCGGAGACACCTATAGAGCTCCTTTATAATCACCTAGTTATGTTGTGACGTTTGGTAGCACACAAAGTGTTCCTCCGGTAGACGGGAGTTGCATAATCTCATAGTCATAGGAACATGTATAAGTCATGAAGAAAGCAATAGCAACATACTAAACGATCAAGTGCTAAGCTAACGGAATGGGTCAAGTCAATCACATCATTCTCTAATGATGTGATCCCGTTAATCAAATGACAACTCATGTCTATGGCTAGGAAACTTAACCATCTTTGATTCAACGAGCTAGTCAAGTAGAGGCATACTAGTGACATTATGTTTGTCTATGTATTCACACATGTACTAAGTTTCCGGTTAATACAATTCTAGCATGAATAATAAACATTTATCATGAAATAAGGAAATAAATAATAACTTTATTATTGCCACAAGGGTATATTTCCTTCAGTCTCCCACTTGCACTAGAGTCAATAATCTAGTTCACATCACCATGTGATTTAACACCAATATTCACATCTGTATGTGATTAATACCCATAGTTCACATCGTCATGTGATCAACACCCAAAGGGTTTACTAGAGTCAATAATCTAGTTCACATCGCTATGTGATTAACACCCAAAGAGTACTAAGGTACGATCATGTTTTGCTCGTGAGAGAAGTTTAGTCAACAGGTCTGTCACATTCAGAGCCGTATGTATTTTGCTATTCTATGTCTACAATGCTCTGCACGGAGCTACTCTAGCTAATTGCTCCCACTTCCAATATGTATCCAATTTGAGACTTAGAGTCATCTGGATCAGTGTAAAAGCTTGCACCGATGTAACTCTTAACGACGGGCTCTTTTATCACCTCCATAATCGAGAAATATTTCCTTAGTACTTACTAAGGATATTCTTGACCGCTGTCTAGTGATCTACTTCTAGAGCAAAAAATTGTACTCCCTTGCCAAACTCAGAGTAAGGTATACAATAGGTCTAGTACACAACATAGCATACTTAATAGAACCTATGACTGAGGCATAGGGAATGACTTTTCATTCTTTTTTTACTTTCTGCCATTGTCGGGTTTTGAGTCTTACTCAACTTCACACCTTGCAACACAGGCAAGAACTCCTTCTTTGACTGTTCCATTTTGAATTACTTCAAAATCTTATCAAGGTATGTGCTCATTGAAAAATCTTATCAAGCGTCCTGATCTATCTCTATAGATCTTGATGCTCAATGTGTAAGCAACTTCACCGAGGTCTTTCTTTGAAAAACTCTTATTCAAGTATCCTTTTATGCTATCCAGAACTTCTATATCATTTCCAATCAACAATATGTCATCTACATATAGTTTTAGAAATGCTACAGTGCTCCCACTCACTTTCTTCTAAATACAGGCTTCTCCAAAAGTCTATATAAAACCATATGCTTTGATCAACTCATCAAAGCGTATATTCCAACTCTGAGATGCTTGCACCAGTCCATAGATGGATCGCTGGAGCTTGCACATTTTGCTAGCACCTTTAGGATTGACAAAACCTTCTGGTTGCATCATATACAACTCTTCTTTAATAAATCCATTAAGGAATGCAGTTTTGACATCCATTTTCCAGATTTCCTAAAATGTGGCAATTGCTAACATGATTCAGACAGATTTAAGCATCGATACGAGTGAGAAAATCTCATCATATTCAACACCTTGAACTTGTTGAAAAAACTTTTGCGACAAGTCGAGCTTTGTAGATAGTAACACTACTATCAGCGTCTGTCTTCCTCTTGAAGATCCATTTATTTTCTATGGCTTGCCGATCATCGGACAAGTCCACCAAAGTCCACACTTTGTTCTCATACATGGATCCTATCTCAGGTTTCATGGCCTCCAGCCATTTCGCGGAATCTGGGCTCATCATCGCTTCCTCATAGTTCATAGTTTCATCATGGTCTAGTAACATGACTTCAGAATAGGATTACCGTACCACTCTGGTGCGGACCATACTCTTGAAGACCTACGAGGTTCGGTAGTAACTTGATCTGAAGCTTCATGATCATCATCATTAGCTTCCTCACTAATTGGTGTAGGAATCACATGAACTGATTTCTGTGATGAACTACTTTCCAATAAGGGAGCAGGTACAGTTACCTCATCAAGTTCTACTTTCCTTTCACTCACTTCTTTTGGGAGAAACTCCTTCTCTAGAAAGGATCCATTCTTAAGCAACAAAGATCTTGCCTTCGGATCTGTGATAGAAGGTGTACCCAATAGTCTCTTTTGGGTATTCTATGAAGACACACTTCTCCGATTTGGGTTTGAGCTTATCATGCTGAAACTTTTTCACATAAGTATCTCAACCCCAAACTTTAAGAAACGACAGCTTAGGTTTATTGCTAAACCATAGTTCATACGGTGTCGTCTCAACGGATTTAGATGGTGCCCTATTTAACGTGAATGCAGCTGTCTCTAATGCATAACCCCAAAACAATAGTGGTAAATCGGTAAGATACATCATAGATTGCACCATATCCAATAAAGTGCGGTTACGACGTTCGGACACACCATTGCACTATGGTGTTCCATGTGGCGTGAGCTGTGAAACTATTCCACATTGTTTTATATGAAGGCCAAACTCGTAACTCATTTATTCTCCTCCACGATCAGATCGTAGAAACTTTATTTTCTTGTTACGATGATTCTCCACTTCACTCTGAAATTCTTTGAACTTTTCAAATGTTTCGGACTTGTGTTTCATTAAGTAGATATACCCATATCTTCTCAAATTATTTGTGAAGGTCAGGAAATAATGATACTTGTCACGAGCATCAACACTCATTGGATTGCATACATCGGTATGTATTATTTCAAACAAGTCAGTAGCTCGTTCCATTGTTCTGGAGAACGGAGTTTTAGTCATCTTGCCCGTAAGGCATGGTTCGCAAGCAACAAATGATTCATAATCAAGTGATTCCAAAATCCATCTTTATGGAGTTTCGGTAGTGCCACAAATAAGTTGCACTATCATTATCAACTTTGCATCTTTTGGCATCAATACAATGAATATGTGTATCACTACGATTGAGATCCAACAAACTATTTTCATTGGGTGTATGACCATCGAAGGTTTTATTCATTTAAACAGAACAACAATTATTCTCTGATTTTAAATGAATAACTGTATTGCAATAAACATGATCAAATCATATTCATGCTCAAGGCAAACGCCAAATAACATTTATTTAGGTTTAACACTAATCCCGAAAGTATAGGGAGTGTGCGATGATGATCATATCAATCTTGGAACCACTTCCAACACACATCGTCACTTCACCCTCAACTAGTCTCTATTTATTCTGTAACTCCTGTTTCGAGTTACTAATTTTTTAGCAACCGAACAAGTATCAAATACCTAGGGGCTACTATATACACTAGTAAGGTACACATCAATAACCTGTATATCAAATATACCCTTGTTCACTTTGCCATCCTTCTTATCCACCAAATATTCAGGGCATTTCCGCTTCCAGTGACCATTTCCTTTGCAGTAGAATCACTCAGTTTCAGGCTTTGGGTCAGCTTTGGGCTTCTTCATGGGAGTGACAACTTGCTTGCCATTCTACTTGAAGTTTCCCTTTCTTTCCCTTTGCCCTTTTCTTGAAACTAGTGGTCTTGTCAATCATCAACACTTGATGCTCTTTATTGATTTCTACCTTCGTCGATTTCAACATCACGAAGAGCTCGGGAATCATTTTCGTCATCCCTTGCATACTATAGTTCATCACGAAGTTCTAGTAACTTGGTGATGGTGACTAGAGAAATTTGTCAATCACTATCTTATCTAGAAGATTAACTCCCACTTGATTCAAGCGATTGTAGCACCCAGACTATCTGAGCACATGCTCACTAGTTGAGCAATTCTCCTCCATCTTTTTAGCTATAGAACTTGTTAGAGACTTCATATCTCTCAACTCGGGTATTTGCTTGAAATATTAACTTCAACTCCTGGAACATCTCATATGGTCCATAACATTCAAAACGTCTTTGAAGTCCCGACTCTAAGACGTTAAGCATGGTGCACTAAACTATCAAGTAGTCATCATATTAAGCTAGCCAAACGTTCATAACGTCTGCATCTGCTCCTGCAATAGGTCTGTCACCTAGCGGTGCATCAAGGACATAATTCTTCTGTGCAGCAATGAGGATAAACCTCAGATCACGGATCTAATCCGCATCATTGCTACTAACATATTTCAACATAGTTTTTCTCTAGGAACATATCAAAAATAAACATAGGGAAGCAACAACGCGAGCTATTGATCTACAACATAATTTGCAAAATACTATCAGGACTAAGTTCATGATACATTAAAGTTCAATTAATCATATTACTTAAGAACTCCCACTTAGATAGACATCCCTCTAATCATCTAAGTGATCACGTGATCCAAATCAACTAAACCATGTCCGATCATCATGTGAGATGGAGTAGTTTTCAATGGTGAACATCATTATGTTGATCATATGTACTATATGATTCACGCTCGACCTTTTGGTCTCAGTGTTCCGAGGCCATATCTGTATATGCTAGGCTCGTCAAGTTTAACCCGAGTATTCCGCGTGTGCAACTGTTTTGTACCCGTTGTATTTGAACGTAGAGCCTATCACACCTGATCATCACGTGGTGTCTCAGCACGAAGAACTTTTGCAATAGTGCATACTCAGGGAGAACACTTATACCTTGAAATTTAGTGAGAGATCATATTATAATGCTACCGTCAATCAAAGCAAAATAAGATGCATAAAGGATAAGCATCACATGCAATCAATATAAGTGATATGATATGGCCATCATCATCTTGTGCTTGTGATCACCATCTCCGAAGCACCGTCATGATCACCATCATCACCGGCGCGACACCCTTGATCTCCATCGTAGCATCGTTGTTGTTCCGCCACCTATTGCTTCTACGACTATCGCTACCGCTTAGTGATAAAGTAAAGCAATTACAGGGCGATTGCATTGCATACAATAAAGCGACAACCATATGGCTCCTGCCAGTTGCCGATAACTCGGTTAAAAGACATGATCATCTCATACAATAAAATATAGCATGACATTTTGACCATATCACATCAAAACATGCCCTGAAAAAACAAGTTAGACGTCCTCTACTTTGTTGTTGCAAGTTTTACGTGGCTGCTACGGGCTTAGCAAGAACTCTTCTTACCTATGCATCAAAACCAGAACGATAGTTCATCAAGTTAGTGCTGTTTTAACCTTCTCAAGGACCGGGCGTAGCCACACTAGGTTCAACTAAAGTTGGAGAAACTAACACCCGCCAGCCACCTGTGTGCAAAGCACGTCGGTAGAACCAGTCTCGCGTAAGCGTACGCGTAATGTCGGTCCGGGCCGCTTCATCCAACAATACCGCCGAACCAAAGTATGAAATGCTGGTAAGCAGTATGACTTGTAATGACCACAACTCACTTGTGTTCTACTCGTGCATATAGCATCTATGCATAAAACCTGGCTCTGATGCCACTATTGGGGAACGTAGTAATTTCAAAAAAATTCCTACGCACACGCAAGATCATGGTGATGCATAACAACGAGAGGGAGAGTGAATCTTCATACCCTTGAAGATCTCTAAGTGGAAGCGTTTATCAACGTGATTGATGTAGTCGTACGTCTTCACGATCCGACCGATCCAAGTACCGAACGCATGGCACCTCCGAGTTCTGCACACATTCAGCTCGATGACATCCTCGCCGTCTTGATCCAGCAAGACGGGCAAAGTAGTAGATGAGTTCCGGCAGCACGACGGCATGGTGACGGTGTTGGTGAAGAACAATCTCCGCAGGGCTTCGCCTAAGCACGACGGAAACTATGACGGAGGATAAACTAGAGGGGACGGGGTTGCCGGCACACGGCTTGGTGTTTCTTGATCTCTCTTTGGTGCTAGCCCTGCCCCTCTATTTATATGTCGAGCCTTGGGCCGAAACTTGGAGTAGAAGCCTCCACAAAGTCGGTTTCACCCGAAAGGCAAGAGTCCTTCTCGGACTCCAGGGCCAGACGCCAGGGTTCCCGGCGTCTGGACCCAGACGCCAGGGACCCCAACGTCTGGCCCCTGGACTCTGCAAAACTTCCTTTTGCGCTTTCCAAAAACCTTGTGGGCTTTCCCCTTTGGCCCAAATAACGTGTTATCGTACCCAAACATTTCGGGAAACATCCGGAACCCCTTCCGGTGAATTCCGGAACCCTTACGGAGACCAAACAACATTATCCCATATATTAAACTGCATCTCTGGACCATTTCAGAGTTCCTCGTCATGTCCGTGATCTCATCCGGGACTCCGAACAACATTCGGTCACCAACATACATAACTCATATAATACTATATCGTCAACAAATGTTAAGTGTGCAGACCCTACGGGTTCGAGAACTATGTAGACATGACCAAGACATTTCTCTGGTCAATAACCAATAGCGGAACCTGGATGCCCATATTGGCTCCTACATATTCTACGAAGATCTTTATCGGTCGAACCGCATAACAACATACGTTGTTCCCTTTGTCATCGGTATGTTACTTGCCCGAGATTTGATCGTCGGTATCATCATACCTAGTTCAATCTCATTACCGGCAAGTCTCTTTACTCGTTCCGTAATACTTCATCCTGCAACTAACTTATTAGTCACAATGCTTGCAAGGCTTATAGTGATGAGTATTACCGAGAGGGCCCAGAGATACCTCTCCGACAATCGGAGTGACAAATCCTAACCTCGAAATACGCCAACCCAACATGTACCTTCGGAGACACCTGTAGAGCTCCTTTATAATCACCCAGTTACGTTTTGACGTTTGTAGCACACAAAGTGTTCCTCCGGTAGATGGGAGATGCATAATCTCGTAGTCATAGGAACATGTATAAGTCATGAAGAAAGCAATAGCAACATACTAAACGATCAAGTGCTAAGCTAATGGAATGGTTCAAGTCAATCACATCATTCTCTAATGATGTGATCCCGTTAATCAAATGACAACTCATGGCTATGGCTAGGAAACTTAACCATCTTTGATTCAACGAGCTAATCAAGTAGAGGCATACTAGTGACATTATGTTTGTCTATGTATTCACACATGTACTAAGTTTCCGGTTAATACAATTCTAGCATTAATAATAAACATTTATCATGAAATAAGAAAATAAAAAATAACTTTATTATTGCCTCTAGGGCATATTTCCTTCATAAACATCCAAAACATATAATATAATAGCATGGAACAATAATAAATTATAGATACGTTGGAGACATATCAAGCATCCCCAAGCTTAATTTCCGCTCGTCCTTGAGCAGGTAAATTAAAAAAATAGAATTTTTGATGTGGAATGTGATACGTCTCCAATGTATCTATAATTTTTGATTGTTCCATGCTATTATATTACCTGTTTTGGATGTTTATGGGCTTTAGTTTACACTTATATATCATTTTTGGGACTAACCTACTAACCGGAGGCCCTGCCCGTATTGCTGTTTTTCGCCTATTTCAGTGTTTCGAAGAAAAGGAATATCAAACGGAGTCCAAACGGAATGAAACCTTCGGGAGCGTGATTTTTGGAACGAACGTGATCCAGAGGACTTGGAGTGCAAGTCAAGAAGCTGTTGAGGCGGCCACGAGGGTGGAGGGCGCCCCCCATACTGAGCGCCCCCCTATCTCGTGGGCCCCTCAGGCGTCCACTGACCTACTTCTTCCTCCTATATATACCCACGTACCCCGAAAACATCAAAGGCGACAACAAAAAGCTATTTCCACCACCGTAACCTTCTATATCCGCGAGATCCCATCTTGGAGCCTTTGCCGGTGCTCCGCCGGAGGGGGAATCGACCACGGAGGGCTTCTACATCAAGACCATAGACCTTCGGATGAGTTGTGAGTAGTTTACCACAGACCTTCGGGTCTATAGTTATTAGCTAGATGGCTTCTTCTCTCTCTTTGAATCTCAATACAATGTTCTCCTTGATCTTCTTGGAGATCTATTCGATGTAACTCTTTTGCGGTGTGTTTGTCGAGATCCGATGAATTGTGGGTTTATGATCAAGTTTATCTATGAGAAATATTTGAATCTCCTCTGAATTCTTTTATGTATGATTAAGTTATGTTTGCAAGTCTCTTCGAATTATCAGTTTGGTTTGGCCTACTAGATTGATCTTTCTTGCAATTGGAGAAGTGCTTAGCTTTGGGTTCAATCTTGTAGTGTCCTTTCCCAGTGAAAATAGGGGCAGCAAGGCACGTATTGTATTGTTGCCATCGAGGATAAAAAGATGGGGTTTATATCATATTGCATGAGTTTATCCCTCTACATCATGTCATCTTTCTTAATGCATTACTCTGTTCTTATGAACTTAATACTCTAGATGCATGCTGGATAGCGGTCGATGTGTGGATGTCGGGGAAACAGATCCACGAACACCTATGGGACCGGCGGACCGAGCCCCTTTTGGTTCGGCGGGGGGCGGAGATCCACGAAGAGCAGATCGAGGCGAAGCACACGAGCAGTTTACCCAGCTTCGGAGCTCTCCGGAGAGATAATACTCCTACTGCTGCACGTCTGAGTGTATTGAGTTTTTGCTCGGGAGCGCTGAGTGCTACAGTACACACCAGCTGCTAACGAGACCGAGCGTGAGTGTTTCTCTAGCTTCGAACCCCCCCTGCTACGTTGCGCATGGGCCTCCTTTTATATGCTCAAGGGGTCACCGACAGGTGGCAACGTAGACAAGGGTAAGAATGGAAAAGGAGTTGCGGTTGGTACAACAACCTGTACAGTGTATCCTACCTAACCCTGACGGCAGGGGACAAAGGCATTAAATGCCCGTCTACGTCGCCCAAACAGTGCAAAAAGGGACCGTCAGGGACGCCACCGCTCGCCACGACGGCAATCTTGTCAGTGCCGCTTGCCACCGCGCACCGCTGGCTGCACAGCCTCTTGCCACGCGCGCCTGGAAAGGTCCCAGGGCGACACGTTGGTGGATGTGCTGGAGCGTAGGTGCAGAGTGGTAGCTTGTCGCGGCAAGCGCCTTGCCGCGGTCGCTGTCTTGTCGCGTCCGAAAGCTTGTCGCTCACCGGGCCTCGCCGGGACGCGTGGCGCGTCGCGGCAAGTTCCTTGAGATGCCTTGGTTGGCCTTCCCGGCAAGCTCCTCTTGCCGGGGCCTTGTCTCCTTGGCTTGAATACTTTGCTCTTGAATGGCTCCACAGGAACCACGGAGGACCTTGGCGGTCACCCGGCAAGCCTTGCCGCGGGTGGCTGCAACTGCCCGTGCACAAGTTTGGGATACTAGGGTACCCCTACTCTAGTACACCGACAGGAGCCCCCGGGCCTGGGCCACACACGGTGCCGAGCGCTGTTGGGCCAGGCCCAAAACAGGGCACGGGCACGCGCGACCTGGGTTACGCCGTATCTTTCTCCGTATCCACCGCGCCCTCCCAGAACGGCACTCGTTGAATGCGGCGTCGTGGGAGAGATCGTGGGTGGTTTCTTTATTCAGAAAGACGGAACGCCCGCCCCCTCCCTCTTTATAAGCAGAGGAAATAGGGGCAGTTCGCCCATCTCGCCGGTTGCTACTCCAATCTCAGAAATCTCCACCGCTCCCCCCTTCTTGCCAAAGCCGAAAGAGAGCAGTACTCCGCCCCCCGTCGCCACCAGCATCACCAACGCCGTCGATCTCCCCCACCACCTCCGCCATGGCTCCGAAAGCCGACAAGGGGAAGGTCGTGAAGTCGGCCGAGGCGCAGCGGCTCGTGGCGCTGCGGAAGGAGCGGGCAATCTTCCCCCCCTAGCTTGCCGCGAAGGAGCTGAGGGAGTACTACTACCTCTTCTGGTCGACAGAGACGCGAGCGCATCCCCGCACGAAGGTACTCCCCGCTGCCGCTTCGGAACTGGCTCCGAATGGATACCCCTTCTTCGCGCTATTCTTCTACTGCGGGCTCTTCCCGCCTTTCTCTGAATTTTTCTGCGATATCATGAACACCTACGGGTTCCGCCTCCTTGATTTCACCCCCAATGCTGTCCTGACCATGGCAGTTTTCACACATCTCTGCGAAAAATTTGTCGGAGTCTATCCAAACGTAGCTCTTTTCCGCCACTTCTTTATGCCCCGAGTAGAGAGAGGAGAGCCCCTATCCAGCGGAATCGCCTGGATCTCGAGGACCGGCAAGAAGGAGGCTTATCTGGAGGGAGAGCTCCGCAGCAAGTGGTTGGAATGGAGAGCAGACTGGTGCTGGATCGTCGAGGAGAACCCGCAGCCATTTACCGCCCAGCGCCAAGCCCCAATAGCGCACGGCAACGATTGGAGCAACGTGGCCCCGGAAGACGATAGGCTGAGGATTGCCGTCACCCGAATCCTACGCCTTAGGCTTGCCGGGCTCACCGTAGGCGCCATTGGCGCAGATTTTCTTTGCCGCCGCATCGCCCCCCTGCAGGAGAGGAGGAGACCCGCCTGGGAGTTCCAGAATGCGGCGGATATCATGGGGTTGCGCCCGGGCCTCAACTTCAACTTCACCGTCTTGGAACTGGACGCGATGATCCTGGAGCTATTCAAGCGCGATCCTCAACATCCCGAAGCATTCATGCTGCCGAGGGGCGTCGTTCCACTATGCAACAACTCCTCGCTCGACCGCATCCGTGCAATGATGCCGTTGTGCGATTCGCACGGGATTGTCCCAACTTGGCAAGAGCCTGCAGACGATGTCGTGCAGGAGTTCTTCGACGGCTTGGTAGAAGTGGCGGTCCGCCCCGATGAACAAAAGAGCCTCACCCGCGACACCACCGATGCGGAGATGCAGCGCATCGCCACCAGGCTGGAAGAGGCGGCGGCAGCAGCTGCCGCGGGCGAGTTTAGATTCACCGTGGAGGAGGCAGAGGCAGCAGAGGCGGCAAGCCTTGCCGAGCGAGAGGAGCTTGCCGGCGAGGAAGAGCTTGTCGGGCCTGAAGCTGAGTCGAGCGAGCCCGGCGAGGGAGAGCTTGTCGGGCTCAAACCTTCAGGCAGCTCGTTGCAAGCGAAGCCCCCAGCTCCACCAAGAAGGCGTCTCCGCAAGGCCGGGGACGTAGCGGAGCGGCAGACGAGTCAACAGCCGCCGAGCCATGCGACACGCTCTACCGCGGCAAGGAGTGTTGCCGCGGGAGCGTCTCACGCCGCTGCGGCAACTGGAGCGGGGTTTTCCCGGTCCACCGCTACTGCTCCTGCCAAGCGGACAAGGGAACCTACTCCTCCGCCTCGTCGCACCGGAGGCGAGCCGGACTTCGATCTCTCCGCACTCAGCTCCGACGAGGAAGAAGAAGAGTAAGATTCTTCGTTGTACTTGTAGTTTTTCAATTTTGTTGCTTTGTCTTGTATCTGATTTGCTTCATTCCGAACCCATTCCTTTTCAGGATGCTGGCCCAGAGAGCGGCAAAGAGAGCCAAGGTCCCGGCGATCGTCATCGAGGACGAACCCACTGCGACAGCCGGGGGTGCGTCCGAGACCACCTTGCCGGACCCGGCAACTATTCCCCAAAGCAGCCCCCAGTGCAGCCCCCAGCGTAAGTATATGGTTTACTTCCTGCTGTTCGGCGCGCATGGGTGCTTTTTCTTTGCTGATATCTGACTTTGGTTTGTGTAGGAGTAGAGCAGCTTCACCAGGAGTGCCCGGAAGCCGCTCCCGAAATGCCATCTGCTTCAACTACTCCGCCAAGGGAGGATTCCCCGGCAAGGGAGCGTCCTCCGGCAAGGGAGAATACTTCGGCAAGGGAGCGTTCTCCGGCAAGGGACAGCACCAGCGACCCTCCGGTGGTTGAGGCCACGACTGCTGGTCCTAGTACAGGTAATCCTCTTGCTTGAAAACTTCCCTTGGGTTCTTCTTCTTCTGGTTCTCTTTTTGGATGTTTGCTTGATTTTTCTCCTTTTTCCGTTCGTCAGATCCATCTGCCACGGAGCCGATGGAAACCAAGGTCGCCGGCGAGGAGAATGCGCGCAGCAACACCGATGACGCCGTCGCCACCGAAGGAGAAGCCGGTGTTGATGATCCCGCCGGCGAAGAGGCCGCCAAGGCTGCCGCCGCAGAAGCTGGCGAGGGATCCGGCGATCATACTGACGGCCCTGAGGCCGCAGGAGCGCCAGGCGCTACGCCGACCGCCGATCCCTCCGCCGCTGCTGCAGCGCCAGGCTCCGAAGAGCCCCAGCCCGGCGCCTACTTGAAGGCCGGCGACGGCATCTTCATCAAGCTCCCCTGGGCGTCAAGCTCCAGGGCGCCGGTTGAAGGAGAGATGTTGGATGGAGAAGTGCTTGCCTCCGCTGGGCTGACGCTGGTTGACGCGCCAAGCAGCAGCAGCGACGAGCCTGAGGAGGAGCGGCTGCTGCGGAAGCTGTTGTCGCTCTACCGCGCCCGACAAGCCAAGCTGGTATCTCGAGAAGCACTTGTCGCGAAGGCGGGAGTGGACATCGAGAAGCGCGCAGAGGAGCTCCGAGATTTCAGGCAGGAAGCTCTCTGGGCCCTGGCAGAGGAGCGGGAACAAGTCGACGAGGAGCGGAAGGCCTTCCTCCTCGAGAAGGCTGAAATTGAAGAGCGACAGCGGCTTGTTGCCGAGAAGCTATCTGCGCAGGAAGGCGAGTTGGCGCAGCGCAAGGTCAACCTTGACAGCCACGAGGAGGAGCTTGCCGCGCGCAAGCAAACACTCGGCGGGGCTCTCAAGGAAGCAAAGGATGCTGCCGCAGCTGCCGAGGCCACCAAGAAGGAGCTGGAGACGAAGATGGCGCAGCTAGAGGCCGATCTCAAGGCGAGCAGCGAGGAGCTTGCTGCGCTCAAGCGTGAGCGCGAGAAGGACGCCGCTGCTCATGGCGAGATGCAAGGTCGTCTCGCTGAGAGGAGCAAAGAGCTTAGCGCCGCCAAGGACTCCAACGCAGATCTTGAGTTGAAGCTGGCTACTTTGACTCAGACACTAGACGACGCCAAGGAGCGGGAGGTGGCCTTGTCGGAGAACATCAAGGCCGATGAGGCGCTGCTGGCGAATGCTACCGTCGCCCATAACTCTTTTAGGGAGAATGTGGAGCACTGGACGGAGGGTCTCGTGGATGCTGCCACAGCCATCGACAGGGAGCTGGCGCAGCTGGGGATGGAGGATCTCGGGTACTCCTGCGATGAGCACCTCCAACCCAGCGCCAAGCTCAGCTTGTTCTTCCAAGGCATGGCGACGGGCCTCCAGCGACTCCGGGAGAAGATCCCAAAGCAGCTGACCGACGAGTCGCGCAAGATCTGCACGGGGGCTCTTCAAAAGGTGCTGGTGAAGGTGGCTTTCCGCAACCCAGGCCTCAACCTCACCAACGTCCTCAGGTCCTTGCCGCTGGATGCCGATCTGGAAGCGCTCAAGGCCCTTGTCGCACCCATTGTGGACAAGGTGAGCGGGATCAAGAGGGTTGAAGGCGATCGCGTAGATTAGGCCGCCCGTTTTCTCTTTTTCTTGTCGCTGCTGGTCATGTTATGAGAACAATCTGTTAGAGCTGCGACAAGCTATCTTGTAATATGACTCTATTTTGGGTAGCGATTGCTATGTTATTTCCTTTACTTGATTACTTCCTTTGTAAGTTTTTGCCCTACGCTTTTAGGGAACTTGTCGGCGCAGGCACCTTAGCCGCGAGCGCTGAGTGCGGGACGTGAGCAGCCTGCTGGCGGTGCCGTTACCGACAAGAAACCTTGTCGCAACTAGTCGCAGCTCACTTAAGTTGTTGAGCGGACTCGAAACAAAGTAAGGGCGCAACTAGCTACGAGTTGGTTCCTCCGCGCACAGGTTTTCCATACAAAGCATGGTCGTTCGAGGAAGATAACTTAAAAATTAAAACTGATTGCTCAAACTTTGGCAACTTAGCTTTTCTGTCGTTTGCTTTCCGGCAAGGCGAAACTCTTCCTTGAAAGACGCCTGGTCCACACCATTATCTTGCAGCCACCCGCGGCAAGGCTTGCCGGGTGACCGCCAAGGTCCTCCGTGGTTCCTGTGGAGCCATTCAGGAGCAAAGTATTCAAGCCAAGGAGACAAGGCCCCGGCAAGAGGAGCTTGCCGGGAAGGCAAGCCAAGGCATCTCAAGGAACTTGCCGCGACGCGCCACGCGTCCCGGCGAGGCCCGGTGAGCGACAAGCTTCCGGACGCGACAAGACAACGACCGCGGCAAGGCACTTGCCGCGACAAGCTACCACTCTGCACCTACGCTCCACCCTGGGACCTTTCCAGGCGCGCGTGGCAAGAGGCTGTGCAGCCAGCGGTGCGCGGTGGCAAGCGGCGCTGACAAGATTGCCATCGTGGCGAGTGGTGGCGTCCCTGACGGTCCCTTTTTGCACTGTTTGGGCGACGTAGACGGGCATTTAATGCCTTTGTCCCCTGCCGTCAGGGTTAGGTAGGATACACTGTACAGGTTGTTGTACCAACCGCAACTCCTTTTCCATTCTTACCCTTGTCTACATTGCCACCTGTCGGTGACCCCTTGAGCATATAAAAGGAGGCCCATGCGCAACGTAGCAGGGGGGTTCGAAGCCATAGAAACACTCACGCTCGGTCTCATTAGCAGCTGGTGTGTACTGTAGCACTCAGCGCTCCCGAGCAAGAACTCAATACACTCAGACATGCAGCAGTAGGAGTATTATCTCTCCGGAGAGCTCCGAAGCTGGGTAAACTGCTCGTGTGCTTCGCCTTGATCTGCTCTTCATGCGATCTCCGCCCTCCCGCCGAACCAAAAGGGGCTCGGTCCACCGGTCCCATAGGTGTTCGTGGATCAGTTTCCCCGACATCTTTGGCGCGCCAGGTAGGGGGCGTCGAGGTTGTGTGAACCTGATCCGGCGTTCACACGAGCTAGATCTTCATCTTCTTCATCGACATGCCACCGAAGAAGAAGACTTCGGCGGCAGCTGTTCCGTCCACGTCGATCCCACCACCACCGGAGCAAACGGGTGGTGGGGTAGACGCCGGCGGAAGAACGGACATCAACGAGGGAGCCCACGGTGATGCCAGGTCCAAGGGCAAGGCTGCGCAGACCTCGGCGTCTGTACATGCACCGCGCCCATCTCAGGAGGCGCAGGACCGACAGCGCCATGGTATTCGTAGTGCCATATGTTTGTTGGACCAAGATCGAGCTGGTGGATCTCGAGGTGCTCGAGACCAGCATGCACGCCAACATGCTGGCACGAGCGAGGCACGGTCGCCTGGGCGGGATACTGCTCCTTCTAACATAGTTAGAAGTCCGAGCATATCCCGCTCCTCGCACCGTTTGCCACTGCCGCCCACCACTCCAGCAGAAGCTTTGGCGCGAGCTCAACTGCTCCTGGATTACCCTCCAACGGTAGACAAGATCGATGAATGGAGGGCCACCATTCAGAGTCTCATCAGCTTCGCCAACGGCGACACTCCGCGGCAGCCAAGTACATCGCTGCCACGGCAGGACTACCGGGCGCGAGCCGATGGCGACGAAATCAGTGGGGGTGCAACCACCATGCACTCTCCACCCCGAAGGCCAAGATCGCCGACTCGTCGGATCCACCTCGACAGCGACTCCACCGCATCATCAAATCCACGAGCTCGCCGCGATCAGCGCCAAGTTCTTCACGAACGACAGCAAGAAGACGCTCGAACCCGCATCGAGCGCCGAAGAGAAGCACGGTGTCAATCAGACCAGCGCGCTGGGCCCTCTGTCGACATGCATGCGCCAGGGGAACCAGGCGACTTGCCGTACGCGGTAGGTTGCCCTGCATTCACTCATGAGCTGCGGCAAGTCCAATGGCCCAGCACGAAGAATTTCAAGCCAGACGTGCCAGAGAAGTACGACGGCAAGTCGCATCCGTCGGAGTTCCTCAGCATATACACCATCGCGGTGCAAGATGCTGGGGGGTGGGACGACAAGATCCTTGCCAACTACTTCCCGCTGGTACTCAAGCCCAATGTCAGATCCTGGCTCATGCACTTGCCGAACAACTCCATATCCTCCTGGGCAGACCTATGCCATCAGTTTGTCGGCGCTTTTACGGGCGGCCACAAGCCTCCTGGCCAAGAAAGCGACCTTCATCTGCTCGCCCAGAAGGAAGGAGAGCCCCTGCGCAAGTACATTCAGAGATTCAGCCGCGTACAGCACAACATCCCAGATGTCCACCCTGCCGCAGTAATCAGCGCGTTCCATCAGAACGTGCGAAACTGCAGGATGCGGGAGGAGATGGCGATGTGCAAGATGAAAGACGTCAGTGAGCTATATGCCCTGGCCGACAAGTGTGCGCGTGCTAAGGAGGGGAGGAAACTCCCCGGAGAGAATACAGAAGCAGCAGGATCAGATAGTGAGGGGACCGCTCCGACAAATAAAAACCGGCGGCGGAACAACAGGAAGAAAAAAGGCAAAGATGTGCTAGTTGTTGAGCAGTCCGGCAACGAAGGTGGCGCCAAGAAAGCCAAAGCTGGTAGCTCCGGCGGCAACAACTACCAGGCTGTGGCGGTCGCCGACAAGCAGGACGGCACCAACAAGCAGTACTGCAAGATCCACCGCACCAAGGGCCATGACCTCCAGAGCTGCAAGAAGGTCGAGCAGCTTGTTGAGCAGCAAAAGGCTGAAGACGAGCGACACGACAAGGAAAAGGCCCAGGAAGGTGCTGGAGGAGCCGACAAGAAACGCCCCGGCTGAGGAGGACGCCGCGGCAAGGCCAAGCAGCAGCAAGGAGACAGACCTCCCCGCGGCCGCGACAAGGATGAAGATGGCGACGATGATGAAGATATGGATGATGACGAGACCAATGAGCAGGAGTTCCAGAAAGCCACAGAGGTCCTGTGCGTTGACGGCGGTGCTTCTCTGCATACTTCCCACCATCAGCTTAAGCAGTGGGTGCGGGAAGTCAATGCGGCAGAACCACCCGTCGAGTCACGCAAGCCTCTGAAATGGTCCAGCACGCCTATCATCTTTGATATTGAGGACCACCCTGATCGCATAACTGTGGTCGGGTGCTTGCCGATGTTGGTTTCACCAACTATCTGCAACCTCAAGGTCACTAAGATGCTAGTTGACGGCGGGGCCGGCTTAAACCTGATCTCCTCCGCGGTACTCCAGAAACTCCAGATCCCTGATAGCGAGCTTGAAGAGACCGGCACATTCCAAGGAATCAATCCTGGAAGGAGCAAGCCGAAGGGAAAGATCACGTTGCCGGTGACATTTGGCAGCGAGTTGAACTTCAGGACTGAGAGGGTCACTTTTGATGTTGCTGACTTTCCATTGCCTTACAATGGGATACTCGGTCGTCCAGCACTCGCCAAATTCATGGCAGCCTCTCACTATGCATACAACATGCTGAAGATGCTAGGCTCAATAAGTGTCATCTCTGTCCCTGGCGACAAGAAGGATGCTCTTATCTGCGCCGACAAGATCTACCAGGAAGCAGCAGCCGCAACAGATCACAAGTCACTTGCCGTGGAAGCTCCCGGGGCGAAGAAGAAGACCAAGTCCGGCAAGAGTCCTGATGCCCCCTCCGGCAAGCGCACCTCTTCGGAGTGCTGCGCTACCTTCGAGGACGCACCATCGAGCTCCACCGGCAAGTGTAAGAAGAGAATGGCAGCTCCACCAGAGACCAAGAAGGTGTCCGCCAAGGAGGATGGCACTGGTGGTACCTTCACCATCAGTGCCACTCTCGACCGTAAATAGGAAAGCGCGCTCGTTGCTTTCCTGCGGGCGAATGTCGACGTGTTTGCGTGGCAACCGTCTGACATCCCCGGTGTTCCCAGGAAAGTAATCGAGCACCATCTTGCCGTCTGTCCTCATGCGGCGCCCGTCAAGCAGAAAGTTAGGAAGCAGGCGCGAAAGGAGTTGCGGTTGGTACAAAAACCTGTACAGTGTATCCTACCTAACCCTGATGGCAGGGGACAAAGGCATTAACTGCCCGTCTACGTCGCCCAAACAGTGCAAAAAGGGACCGTCAGGTACGCCACCGCTCGCCACGATGGCAATCTTGTCAGCGCTGCTTGCCACCGCGCACCGCTGGCTGCACAGCCTCTTGCCACGCGCGCCTGGAAAGGTCCCAGGGCGACACATTGGTGGATGTGCTGGAGCGTAGGTGCAGAGTGGTAGCTTGTCGCGGCAAGCGCCTTGCCACGGTCGTTGTCTTGTCACGTCCGGAAGCTTGTCGCTCATCGGGCCTCGCCGGGACGCGTGGCGCGTCGCGGCAAGTTCCTTGAGATGCCTTGGTTGGCCTTCCCGGCAAGCTCCTCTTGCCGGGGCCTTGTCTCCTTGGCTTGAATACTTTGCTCTTGAATGGCTCCACAGGAACCACGGAGGACCTTGGCGGTCACCCGGCAAGCCTTGCCGCGGGTGGCTGCAACTGCCCGTGCACAAGTTCGGGATACTAGGGTACCCCTACTCTAGTACACTGACAGTGGAGTAATAGTAGTAGATGCAGGTAGGAGTCGGTCTACTTGTCACGGACGTGATGCCTATATACATGATCATGCCTAGATAATCTCATAATTATTCGCTTTTCTATCAATTGCTTGACAGTAATTTGTTCACCCACCGTAATACTTATGCTATCTCGAGAGAAGCCACTAGTGAAACCTATGGCCCCCGGGTCTATCTTTTATCATATAAGCTTACAATCTACTTTTATTTTCATCTTTATTTTTCCAATCTATATTATAAAATACCAAAAATATATTTATCTTATCATACTATCTTTATCAGATCTCACTTTCACAAGTGTCCATGAAGGGATTGACAACCCCTTTATTGCGTTGGTTGCGAGTTCTTTGTTTGTTTGTGTAGGTGCGTGGGACTTTTGAGGAGCCTCCTACTGGATTGATACCTTGGTTCTCAAAAACTGAGGGAAATACTTACGCTACTATTGTTGCATCACCCTTTCCTCTTCAAGGAAAACCAACGCAAGCTCGAGACGTAGCAAGAAGGATTTCTGGTGCTGTTGCCGGGGAGGTCTTCGCTCAAGTCAAGACATACCAAGTACCCATCACAAACTCATCTCCCTCGCATTTACATTATTTGCCATTTTCCTCTCACTTTCCTCTCCCCCACTTCACCCTTGCCGTTTTATTCGCCCTCTCTTTCCCAATCTTCTCCTCTCTCTCTTTTGCTTGCCTTTTTCTGTTTGCTTGTGTGTTGGATTACTTGTCGCCATGGCGCAAGATAATACCAAATTGTGTGATTTCTCCAATACCAATAATAATGATTTCCTTAGTACTCCGATTGCTCCTCTTAATGATGTTGAGTCTTGTGAAATCAATGCTGCTTTGCTGAATCTTGTTATGAAAGATCAATTCTCCGGCCTTCCTAGTGAAGATGCTGCTACCCATCTAAACAACTTTGTTGATTTGTGTGAGATGCAAAAGAAAAAAGATACGGATAATGATATTGTTAAATTGAAGTTATTTCCGTTTTCACTTAGAGATCGTGCTAAAGTTTGGTTTTCGTCTTTGCCTAAAAATAGTATTGATTCCTTGAACAAGTGCAAAGATGCTTTTATCTCTAAGTATTTTCCTCCCGCTAAGATCATCACTCTTAGGAACGATATTATGAATTTTAAACAACTTGATCATGAGCATGTTGCCCAATCTTGGGAAAGAATGAAATTGATGATTCACAATTGCCCTACTCATGGTTTGAATTTATGGATGATCATACAAAATATTTATGCTGGATTGAATTTTGCTTCCAGAAATCTTTTAGATTCGGCCGCGGGAGGCACGTTTATGGAAATCACCTTAGGAGAAGCTACAAAACTCCATGATAATATTATGGCTAATTATTCTCAGTGGCACACTGAAAGATCTACTAGTAAAAAAGTGCATGCTATAGAAGAAATTAATGTTTTAAGTGGAAAGATGGATGAACTTATGAAATTGTTTGCTACTAAGAGTGCTCCTATCGATCCCAATGATATGACTTTGTCAACTTTGATTGAGAATAATAATGAATCTATGGGCGTGAATTTTGTTGGTAGGAATAGTTTTGGGAACAATGCTTATAGAGGAAACTTTAATCCTAGACCGTTCCCTAGTAATTCCTCTAATAATTATGAAAATTCCTACAATAATTCTTCTGGTAATTTTAATAATATGCCCTCTAATTTTGAGAATAGTATGAAAGAATTTATGATCTCTCAAAAGAATTTTAATGCCTTGCTTGAAGAAAAATTGCTGAAAGTTGATAGGCTTTCGCTTGATGTTGATTCTCTGAAACTTAGATCTACTCCTCCTAAGCATGATATCAATGAGTCTCTCAAAGCTATGAGAATTTCCATGATGAGTGCAAATAAAGAACAGCTAGATTGCGTGCTAAGAAAGATTGCTTTGTAAAGGCATGTTCTTCTAGTTTCCATGAAAATAATGATGAAGATCTTAAAGTTATCGATGTGTCCCCTATTAGATCTTTGTTTTGTAGTATGAATCTTAATAATAATGGGACTGAAGATGAGTCAACTTTAGTTAAACGGCGTCCCAATAATTCGGAGTTTTTAGATCTTGATGCTAAATTTGGTAAAAGTGGGATTGGAGAGGTCAAGACTTTAAATATCATTGAACCCACTATCTTGGATTTCAAGGAATTTGATTATGATAATTGTTCTTTAGAAGGTTGTATTTCCTTGTTGCAATCCGTTGTGAGTTCTCCTGATGCTTATAGTCAAAATAAAGCTTTTACCAAACATATTATTGATGCCTTGATGCAATCTTTTGATGAAAAACTTAATTTGGAAGTTTCTATACCTAGAAAACTTAATGATGAGTGGGAACCTACTATAAAGATTAAAATTAAAGATCACGAGTGTTATGCTTTATGTGATTTGGGTGCTAGTGTTTCCACGATTCCGAAAACTTTATGTGATATTCTAGGTTTCCATGATCTTGATGATTGCTCTTTAAATCTGCACCTTGCGGATTCCACAATTAAAAAAGCCAATGGGAAGGATCAATGATGTTCTCATTGTCGCAAATAGAAATTTGGTGCCCATAGATTTTATCGTTCTTGATATAGATTGCAATCTTTCTTGTCCTATTATTCTTGGTAGACCTTTCTTAGAACGATTGGCGCGATTATTGATATGAAGGAAGGGAATATTAGATTCCAATTTCCATTAAGGAAAGGCATGGAGCACTTTCCAAGAAATAAAATTAAATTACCTTATGAATCTATCATGCGAGCTGCTTATGAATTGAGTGCCAAAGATGGCACTACTTAGATCTATCCTCGCTTTTATGCCTAGCTAGGGGCGTTAAACGATAGCACTAGTTGGGAGGCAACCCAATTTTATTTGTGTTTTTTTGTTTTTGTTCCTGCTTAGTAATAAATTTTTCATCTACCTTCTGTTTAGATGTGTTTTCATGTTTTATTTAGTGTTTGTGCCAAGTAGAACCTATAGGATAACCTATGGTGATAGTTAATTTGATTCTGCTGAAAAACAGAAACTTTGCGCTCACGAAAAAAAATATCAATAAATCACAGAAATGTGATTTTGCATTGATTCTTTTTGCTGTAGATCAATAGACAAATTGTACAGGACCTCCTATTTTGGTAGGATTTTTAGAGTTCCAGAAGTATTCAAAAGTTACAGAGTGCTACAGACTGTTCTGTTTTTTGACAGATTCTGTTTTTCGTGTGTTGATTGCTTATTTTGATGCATCTATGGCTAGTATGTAAGGGTATAAACCACAGAGAACTTGAAATACAGTAGGTTTAACACCAATATAAATAAAGAATGAGTTCATTACAGTACCGTATGTGGTGGTTTTTCTTTCTTTCACTAACGGAGCTTATGAGATTTCCTATTGAGTTTTGTGTTGTGAAGTTTTCGAGTTTTAGGTAAAGATTTGATGGACTATGGAATAAGGAGAGGCAAGAGACTAAGCTTGGGGATGCCCATGGCACCCCAAGATATTCAAGAATAGCCAACATCCTAAGCTTGGGGATGCCTCGGGAAGGCATCCCCTCTTTCGTCTTCGTTCATTGGTAACTTTACTTGGAGCTATAATTTTATTCGCCACATGATATATGTTTTGCTTGGAGCGTCTTGTATGATATTAGTCTTTGCTTTTTAGTTTACCACAATCATCCTTGCTGTACACACCTTTTGGGAGAAGCCCACTTGATTTGAATTTATTAGAATAATCTATGTGCTTCACCTATATCTTTTGAGCTAGATAGTTTTTTGCTCTAGTGCTTCACTTATATCTTTTAGAGCACTGTGGTGGCTTAATTTTGAAGAAACTGTTGATCTCTCATGCTTCACTTATATTATTTTGAGAGTCTCTTAGAACAGCATGGTAGTTGCTATGGTTATAAAATTGGTCCTAGAATGGTAGGCATCCAAGTTGTGTATAATAAAAACTATCATAGGAAGTGAATTGGATGCTATGATCAATTTGATACTTGATAATTGTATTGAGATATGGAGGTAGTGATATTAGACTCATGCTAGTTGGGTGATTATGAATTTAAAGAATGCTTGTGGTGAAGTTAGCAAGTCCCGTAGCATGCACGTATGGTTAAAGCTGTGTAACAAATTTGAAACATGAGCTGTTCTTAGATTGTGCATCCTTATGAGTGACGGTCGGGGATGAGCGATGGTCTTTTCCTACCAATCTATCCCCCTAGGAGCATGCGCGTAGTGCTTGGTTTTTGATGACTTGTAGATTTTTGCAATAAGTATATGAGTTCTTTTGACTAATGTTGAGTCCATGGATTATATGCACTTTTATCTTTCCATCATTGCTAGCCTCTTCGGTACCGTTCATTGCCCTTTCTCACCTTGAGAGTTGGTGCAAACTTCGCCGGTGCATCGAAACCCCGTGATACGATACGCTCTATCACACATAAACCTCCTTATATCTTCCTCAAAATAGACACCATACCTACCTATTATGGCATTTCCATAGCCATTCCGAGATATATTGCCATGCAACTTTCCAACGTTCCGTTTATCATCATGACACACATTATCATTGTCATATTGCCTTGCATGATCATGTAGTTGACATTGTATTTGTGGAAAAGCCACCATGCATAAATTTTCATACATGTCACTCTTGATTCATTGCCCATCCCGGTACACTGCCGGAGGCATTCTTATAGAGTCATATCTTGTTCTAGTTTTGAGTTGTAATTCATGATTTGTAAATATATAGAAGTGTGATGATCATCATTATTAGAGCATTGTCCCCAAATAAAAAAAAGATAGAAAGGCCAAAGAAAAAAGGGCCAAAAAGAAAGAAATATAAAAAAAGAAAGGCCCAAAAAAAAGAAAAAAATAATAAAAAATAAAAAGGGGGCAATGTTACTATCTCTTTCTCCACACTTGTGCTTCAAAGTAGCACCATGTTCTTCATATAGCGAGTCTCATATGTTGTCACTTTCATATACTAGTGGGAATTTTTCATTATAGAACTTGACTTGTATATTCCTACGATGGGCTTCCTCAAATGCCCTAGGTCTTCGTGAGCAAGAAAGTTGGGTGCACACCCACTAGTTTCTTTTGTTGAGCTTTCATACATTTATAGCTCTAGTGCATCCGTTGCATGGCAATACCTACTCCTCATGTTGACATCAATTGATGGGCATCTCCATAGCCCATTGATTATCCTCGCCAATGTGAGACTTTCTCCATTTTTTGTCTTCTCCACACAATCCCCATCATCATATTCTATTCCACCCATAGTGCTATATGCATGGCTCACGCTCATGTATTGCGTGAAAGTTGAAAAAGTTTGAGATTATTTAAGTACGAAACAATTGCTTGGCTTGTCATCGGGGGTGTATAAGATGGGAGCATTTTTGTGTGACGAAAATGAAGCATAGCCTAACTATATGATTTTGTAGGGATGAACTTTCTTTAGCCATGTTATTTTGAGAAGACATGATTGCTTTGATTAGTATGCTTGAAGTATTACTATTTCTTATGTTAATATGAACTTTTATTTTGAATCATTTGGATCTGAACATTCATGCCACAATAAAGAAAATTACATTGAGAAATATGCTAGGTAGAATTCCACATCAAAAATTCTGTTTTATCATTTACCTACTCAAGGACGAGCAGGAATTAAGCTTGGGGATGCTTGATACGTCTCCAACGTATCCATAATTTTTGATTGTTCCATGCTATTATATTACCCGTTTTGGATGTTTATGGGCTTTACTTTACACTTTTATATCATTTTTGGAACTAACTTACTAACCGGAGGCCGAGCCCGTATTGCTGTTTTTTTGCCTATTTCAGTGTTCCGAAGAAAAGGAATATCAAACGGAGTCCAAACGGAATGAAACCTTCGGGAGCGTGATTTTTGGAATGAACGTGATCCAGAGGACTTGGAGTGCAAGTCAAGAAGGTGCCGAGGTGGCCACGAGGGTGGAAGGCGCCCCCCTACTTGGTGCGCCCCCCTATCTCGTGGGCCCCTCGGGCGTCCACCGACCTACTTCTTCCTCCTATATATACCCACGTACCCCGAAAACATCAAAGGCGACAACGAAAAGCTATTTCCACCACCGTAACCTTCTATATCCGCGAGATCCCATCTTGGAGCCTTCGCCAGTGCTCCACCGGAGGGGGAATCGACCACGGAGGGCTTCTACATCAACGCCATAGCCCTTCCGATGAGTTGTGAGTAGTTTACCACAGACTTTTGGGTCCATAGTTATTAGCTAGATGGCTTCTTCTCTCTCTTTGAATCTCAATACAATGTTCTCCTTGATCTTCTTGGAGATCTATTCGATGTAACTCTTTTTGCGGTGTGTTTGTTGAGATCCGATGAATTGTGGGTTTATGATCAAGTTTATCTATGAGAAATATTTGAATCTCCTTTGAATTCTTTGATGTATGATTAAGTTATCTTTGCAAGTCTCTTCGAATTATCAGTTTGGATTGGCCTACTAGATTGATCTTTCTTGCAATGGGAGAAGTTCTTAGCTTTGAGTTCAATCTTGCGGTGTCCTTTCCTAGTGACAATAGGGGCAGCAAGGCACGTATTGTATTGCTGCCATCGAGGATAAAAAGATGGGGTTTATATCATATTGCATGAGTTTATCCCTCTACATCATGTCATCTTTCTTAATGCGTTACTCTGTTCTTATGAACTTAATACTCTAGATGCATGCTGGATAGCGGTCGATCTGTGGAGTAATAGTAGTAGATGCAGGCAGGAGACGGTCTACTTGTCACGGACGTGATGCCTATATACATGATCATGCCTAGATAATCTCATAATTATTCGCTTTTCTATCAATTGCTCGATAGTAATTTGTTCACCCACCGTAATATTTATGCTATCTCGAGAGAAGCCACTAGTGAAACCTATGCCCCCCAGGTCTATCTTTTATCATATAAGCTTTCAATCTACTTTTATTTGCATCTTTACTTTTCCAATCTATATTATAAAATACCAAAAATATATTTATCTTATCATACTATCATTATCAGATCTCACTTTCGCAAGTGGCCGTGAAGGGATTGACAACCCCTTTATTGCGTTGGTTGCGAGTTCTTTGTTTGTTTGTGTAGGTGTGTGGGACTTTTTAGGAGCCTCCTACTGGATTGATACCTTGGTTCTCAAAAACTGAGGGAAATACTTACGCTACTATTGTTGCATCACCCTTTCCTCTTCAAGGAAAACTAACACAAGCTTGAGACATAGCAGAATGCTACCTAACATATTTATCAATGTAATATTATTTATTGTGGCATGAATGTTTAGATCCAAAAGATTCAAGATAAAAGTTTAATATTGACATAAAAACAATAATACTTCAAGCATACTAACAAAGCAATCATGTCTTCTCAAAATAACATGGGCAAAGAAAGCTATCCCTACAAAATCATATAGTCTGGCTATGCTCTATCATCATCACACAAAATTTTTAATCATGCACAACCCCGATGACAAGCCAAGCAATTGTTTCATACTTTTGATGTTCTCAAACTTTTTCAATCTTCACGCAATACATGAGCGTGAGCCATGGACATAGCACTATGGGTGGAATAGAATGGTGGTTGTGGAAAAGACAAAAAGGAGAAGATAGTCTCACATCAACTAGGCGTATTAACAGGCTATGGTGATGCCCATCAATAGATATCAATGTGAGTGAGTAGGGATTGCCATGCAACGGATGCACTAGAGCTATAAGTGTATGAAATCTCAACAAAAGAAACTAAGTGGGTGTGCATCCAACTTTGTTGGTCACGAAGACCTAGGGCACTTTGAGGAAGCCCATCATTGGAATATACAAGCCACGTTCTATAATGAAAATTCCCACTAGTATATGAAAGTGACAACATAGAAGACTCTCTATCATGAAGATCATGGTGCTACTTTGAAGCACAAGTGTGGAAAAAGGATAGTAGTATTGCCCCTTCTCTCTTTTTCTCTCATTTTTTTTATTTGGGCCTTCTCTATTTTTTATGGCCTCTTTTTTTTTGTCCAGAGTCTCATCCCGACTTGTGGGGGAATCATAGTCTCCATCATCCTTTCCTCACATGGGACAATGCTCTAATAATGAAGATAATCACACTTCTATTTACTTACAACTCAAGAATTACAACTCGATACTTAGAACAAAATATGACTCTATGTGAATGCCTCCGGCGGTGTACCAGGATGTGTAATGAATCAAGAATGACATGTATGAAAAATTATGAACGGTGGCTTTGCCACAAATACGATGTCAACTACATGATCATGCAAAGCAATATGACAATGATGAAGCATGTCATAATAAACGGCATGGTGGAAAGTTGCATGGCAATATATCTCGAAATGGCTATGGAAATGCCATAATAGCTAGGTATGGTGGCTGTTTTGAGGAATGTATAAGGTGGGTGTATGGTACCGGCGAAAGTTGCGCAGTACTAGAGAGGCTAGGAATGGTGGAAGGGCGAGAGTGCATATGATGTGGACCAGATCATGACCAAGGCATCCAAGAGTGAGGTTAATGCTAGCACAAATGCTGAACCATTAGAGCATCCAAAGGAAGACAATGGCAAAACCATTATCTTAGTTGGGAAGCTTCCGGTGCCTATTTTCGGAGAAATGACACATCAGATTTCCAGTTGCAACTTCCCACCTAAACCTAATTAATTCTAGAAGTCTCTAGCACTTTATAGAGGCTGGTAAAGATGGTCTTTGAAGTTAGCTTTCATTCAAAAAAAGGTGCATCATTTGAGGTCTTGAGTCAAAAGTTGTGCAAGTTTCCATGCAAGCTGTCCAGGAATTTATTACAGCACGAAGCTCAACAAGTTTGCTCCTACTACAGCTTGGGGCTCACGAATTTACCCTTCTTTTTGAGTTGTTTTCACACCCAACTAGTGGGTGCTTCTAGTATAAATACTCCCCAGCTGTTCCATGTGAAGGGGGATGAGATTTCTGACTTTATGTTTGTAGACAGCGAGTGTGGTTGTGTTGTGCTGTGAGCACTAGTATCGTTGAGTGTTAGCTCGTGTGTGTGGATTTGAGGGCCTGTCCTCAATTCATATAGGATCCTTGTGGTTCCCTCTTGTTATTCTTCACAGGTTCACAAGCTTCATGGTTTGGGTTGCATCCTTGTAAACCCAGCTAGTTATCCGCTGCAATTTATCTGAGAGTGTTTCCTCTTGTTCTTGCCACTTGAGAGGAACAAAGTTTGTTGAAACAAGTATCGAGTGAGTTTGTTGCTGCTCCTTGTGAGTTCTTTGGCACCGTGAAAGATCGTTTTCGAGGCGTCCTGTATCATCTTGGTATCAGAGCTTTAGGTTCTTCGCGGTGCTATTTTATCTCTTGCTGATTTTGTTCTTGAGAAGCTTCCATGGGTTCGAGGAGATCCAACAATGTTGATGGTGTGCATGGAGGTGGGCACCTCATGGAGGAGGAGCTGCCACTTCCCGTGTACGATCCAAGCTTGCAGCCCGCCTATGTGTTGGCATTGGAGGATACACGAGAGTATGTGTTGAACAAGGTGGAGAGGCGCATATCGTTCGTGGAGACCAACCTTGGCCGGAGAATCGACTCCCTCACCGAGGAACTCCATCGAGATAGGCTTGCTGCACGGGGTCGACATCGACAAATCCCCGAACATCAGGGCCAACGCCACCTTGAGGAGGAGCATGGAGAGCACAACCACGTCTACTCGGGTGATGCTCATAGCTACTACGCTGCACCACCTTGGCGTGCTCGCTACGACCAGCGAGGTGCTACTTGGGCACCACCGTCGCCACCACGAGATGGGCTTGCGGCACGGGGTGGACATCGACAACTCCCCATACAGCAGGACCACCATGGAGAGCATTGGAGCGACCACTCCGATGATGCTCGAAACTACTACGAGCCTCGACCACGATGTGCTCATCATGATCATCGCGGAGAAGGCTAAGAAGGCTTTGCCATGGGAGGAAGAGGTCATGGGCGTGCTCATCGTGACCATGAAGATGATGGGATTGGTAAATTCAAACTTACCATACCATCGTTCAATGGGAAAACCGAGCTCGATGATTATTTGGAGTGGGAGATGCGTGTGGATCAGATTTTTGATAGCCACCGCTATACGGAGGAGAAGAAGGTACGATATGCATCCATTGAGTTTACTGGATATGCTTTGATTTGGTGGAACCAATTGTGTCGTGCTGGAGGTCGTCCGGAGACATGAGTGCAAATGAAAAAATCTGTTGTGGAGACGGTTTGTTCCTGAACATTTCACAAGAACCTTGTACAATCGACTCCAACGGTTGTGCCAAGGTAATTCTAGTGTTGATGAGTACTATAAAGAGATGGAGATTTTGATGATTAGGACAGTGGTGAATGAGCCATAGGAGG
Organism: Triticum dicoccoides; assembly: GCF_002162155.2. Classification (NCBI taxonomy): domain Eukaryota; kingdom Viridiplantae; phylum Streptophyta; class Magnoliopsida; order Poales; family Poaceae; genus Triticum; species Triticum dicoccoides. The sequence continues at coordinate 102,052,389 of NC_041391.1, read as the reverse complement.
CCACAATGTCAAGATTCTTTCATGGACTGAATGAAGATGTGCAAGAAAGGATAGAGATGGTTACATATCAAGATTTAAAAGGACTTGTGCATCAAGCTATTCGTGTAGAGCAGCAGCTGAAGCGTCGCCAAAATCGCAGCCAAACCTATACATCAAGAACTTGGAGAGGTTCAGTTCAGCGAGAAGTAGACGGAAGTGTTGCTGCAGATTTTCGCTCACACAACAAGATGATTACAAAAGAAGCTAATGCATCAAAGGTTGAATCTTCCAATACTCCTGCCACTCGCATTAGTAATATTCAGTGTCATACATGCAGGGGTAGAGGTCACTTCAAGAAGGATTGTCCTAATCTGAAGAAGGTTTTACTCACAAATGATGGATATGTCACCGATGACTCAAGTGATAAATCTGAATCTGAGAAGAAAGATGCAAATTATTGTACTTTTGAGACCGGAGCACCTCTGAGTTCAGATGGAGGAGATGGTGTTAATCTCATGGTTCGCAAAGTGGCCCATGATGATGCTCCTATTATTGAGAAGGGCCAGCGACAAAATGTGTTCCAATCCATTTGCAAGATCAAGGACAAAAATTGCAAGGTGGTCATCGATGGAGGCAGCTACAACAACATCATTAGTAGTGATCTTATGCATGCTCTTGGGATATCAACATGGAGGCAGCCCCAGCCATATTATGTAAAGTGGCTGAATGGTGTTGGTAAGCTGAAGATTACGCATCGTGCTAGGGTGCAATTTTCAGTGGGAAGTTATGTGGACAAAGTGGTATGTGATATGGTGCCAATGCAAGCTTGTCATCTTCTTTTGGGAAGACCGTGGCAGTTTGATCATGATGCTACTCACCATGGGAGGTCTAACAAGTATTCTTTCATGGATCAAGGAGTGAACCATGTCTTGGAACCTATGGTGGATCAAGTACTCAAGGTTGAGCAATTCCCACAAGTGAAGAAGCCCAAAAAGAATACCTCAAAACCGAGGACGGTTTTGCTTGAAGGAAGGGAGGATGATGTGGACCAGATCATGACCAAGGCATCCAAGAGTGAGGTTAATGCTAGCACAAATGCTGAACCATTAGAGCATCCAAAGGAAGACAATGGCAAAACCATTATCTTAGTTGGGAAGCTTCTAGTGCCTATTTTGGGAGAAATGACACATCAGATTTCCAGCTGCAACTTCCCACCTAAACCTAATTAATCCTAGAAGTCTCTAGCCCTTTATAGAGGCTGGTAAAGATGGTCTTTGAAGTCAGCTTTCATTCAAAAAAATGATGCATCATTTGAGGTCTTGAGTCAAAAGTTGTGCAAGTTTCCATGCAAGCTTCCCAGGAATTTATTACAGTGCGAGGCTCAACAAGTTTGCTCCTGCTACAGCTTGGGGCTCACGAATTTACCCTTCTTTTTGAGTTGTTTTCACACCCAACTAGTGGGTGCTCCTAGTATAAATACTCCCCAGCTGTTCCATGTGAAGGGGGATGAGATTTCTGAGTTTATGTTTGTAGACAGCCGGTGTGGTTGTGTTGTGCTGTGAGCACTAGTATCGTTGAGTGTTAGCTCTTGTGTGTGGATTGGAGGGCCTGTCCTCAATTCATATAGGATCCTTGTGGTTCCCTCTTGTGATTCTTCATAGGTTCACAAGCTTCATGGTTTGGGTTGCATCCTTGTAAACCCAGCTAGTTATCTGCTGCAATTTGTTTGAGAGTGTTTCCTCTTGTTCTTGCCACTTGAGAGGAAAAAAGTTTGTTGAAACAAGTATCGAGTGAGTTTGTTGCTACTCCTTGTGAGTTCTTTGGCACCATGATAGATTGTTTCCGAGGCGTCCCGTATCAGCGTATAATCCATGGACTCAACATTAGTCATAAAGAACTCACATACTTATTGCAAAAATCTATTAGTTAGCGAAACGAAGTACTACGCACATGCTCCTAGGGGGATAGATTGGTAGGAAAATACCATCGCTCGTCCCTGACCGCCAGTCATAAGGAAGACAATCAATAAATAAATCATGCTCCAACTTCATCACATAACGATTCACCATAAGTGCATGCTACGGGAATCACAAACTTTAACACAAGTATCTCTCAAATTCACAACTACTCTACTACCATGACTCTAATATCACCATCGTCATATCTCAAAACAATCATAAAGAATCAAACATCTCATAGTATTCAACGCACTTATGATTTTTTATTATACCCATCTTGGATGCCCATCATATTAGGACTAATTTTATAACGTATGCAAACTACCATGCTGTTCTAAAGTACTTTCAAAATAATATAAGCGAAGCATGAGAGTTCAACAATTTCTATAAAATAAAACCACCGCCGTGCTCTAAAAAGATATAAGTGAAGCACTAGAGCAATATTGTCTAGCTCAAAAGAGATAAGTCAAGCACATAGAGTATTCTAATAAATCACTATTCATTCTTGTCTCTACTAAAAGGTGTGGACAGCAAGGATGATTGTGGTAAACTAAAAAGCAAAGACTCAAATCATACAAGACGCTCCAAGCAAAACACATATCATGTGGTGAATAAAAATATAGCCTCAAGTAAAGTTACCGATAGACGAAGACGAAAGAGGGGATGCCTTCCGGGGCATCCCCAAGCTTAGGCTTTTGGTTTTCCTTGAATTTTACCTTGGGGTGCCTTGGGAATCCCCAAGATTAGGCTCTTGCTACTCCTTATTCCAAAGTCCATCAAATCCTTACCCAAAACTTGAAAACTTCACAACACAAAACTTCAACAGAAAATCTCATGAGCTCCGTTAGTATAAGAAAAAAATCACCACTTTAAGGTACTGTAATGAACTCATTCTTTATTTATATTGGTGTTAAACCTACTGTATTCAAACTTCTCTATGGTTCATACCCACCGATACTACTCATAGATTCATCAAAATAAGCAAACAACACACGAAAAACATAATCTGTCAAAAACAGAACAGTCTGTAGTAATATGTAACTTTCGAATACTTATGTAACTCCAAAAATTCTTATATAAATTGGTGGACGTGAGGAATTTGTCTATTAATCCTCTGCAAAAAGAATCAACCTAAAATCACTCTTCTGTAAAACATTACAGCTATTCTCGCGAGCGTAAAAGTTTCTGTTTTTACAGCAAGATCGCAAAGACTTCACCCAAGTCTTCCCAAAGGCTCTACTTGGCACAAACAGTAATTAAAACATAAAACCGTATCTAACCAGAGGCTATATGAATTATTTATTACTAAACATGAGCAAAAATCGAAGAACAAAAAATAAAATTAGGTTGCCACCAACAAGCGCTATCGTTGAACGCCCCTAGCTAGGCATAAAAACACGAATAGATCTAGGTATTGCCATTTTTGGTATGCAATCCATAAGTGGCTCTCATAATAGATTCATAATACAATTTAATTTTAATCTTAGGAAGGTGTTCCATGCCTGTCCTTAACGAAAATTGGAATCTAATGTTTCCTTCTTTCATATCAATAATTGCACCAATCATTCTAAGGAAAGGTCTACCAAGAATAATAGGACATGTAGGATTGCAACCTATATCAAGAACAATGAAATCTACTGGCACATAATTCCTATTTGCAACAATAAGAACATCATTAATTCTTCCCATAGGTTCCTTACTGTCAGAATCTGCAAGATGCAAATTTAAAGAACAATCATCAAATTAGGAATACCTAGCACATGACACAAAGTTTTTGGAATCGTGGAAACACTAGCACCTAAATCACACGAAGCATAACATTCATAATCTTTAATCTTAATCTTAATAGTAGGTTCCCACTCATCATAAAGTTTTCTAGGGATTGAAACTTCTAGTTCGAGCTTTTCTTCAAAAGATTGCATCATAGCATCAACGATATGTTTAGTAAAAGCTTTGTTTTGATTATAAGCATGAGGAGAATTTAACAAGAATTGCAACAAGGAAATACAATATATCAAAGAGAAATTATCATAATTAAATTCCTTGAAATCCAAAATAGTGGGTTCATTGCTACTTAAAGTTTTGACCTCTTAAATCCTACTTTTATCAATTTTTGCATCTAGATCTAAAAACTCTGAATCATTGGGACGCCTTTTAACTAAAGTTGACCCATCTCCAGTCCCATCTTTATCAAGATTCATATTGGAAAACAAAGATTTAATTGGATTCACATCAATCACTTTTAGATCTTCATCATTATTATCATGAAAACTAGAAGAACACACTTTTACAAACCAATCTTTTCTAGCACGCATCTTAGTGGTTCTTTATTTGGACTCGTCAATGGAAATTCTCATGGCCTTGAGAGACTCATTTATATCATGCTTAGGTGGGATAGATCTAAGTTTCAAAGAATCAACATCAAGAGAAATTCTATCCACGTTGCTAGGCAACTCATCAGTCTTAAAGCAATTTTTGTTCAATCAAAGCATTGAAATTCTTTTGCGAACGCATAAATTCTTTAACACTATTCTCAAAATCAGAGGGCATCTTATTAAAATTTCCATAAGAATTGTTGTAGGAATTACCATAATTATTAGATGAATTACTAGGAAACGACCTAGGATTAAAATTTCCTCTATACGTGTTCTTACCAAAATTCTTCCTACCAATAAAATTCACATCCATAGATTCATTATTATTCTCAATCAAAGTGGACAAAGGCATATTATTAGGATCAAAATAAACACTTTATTAGCAAATAATTTCATAAGTTCATCCATCGTTCCACTCAAAACATTAATCTCTTCAATCACATGAACCTTTTTACTAGTGGATCTTTCGGTTTGCTATTGAGAATAATTAACCATAATATTATCTAGGAGTTTAGTAGCCTCTCCTAAAGTGATTTCCATAAAAGTGCCTCCCGCGGCTGAATCTAAAAGATTTCTAGAAGCAAAATTCAATCCGGCATAAATTTTTTGTATAATCATCCACAAATTCAAACCATGTGTTGGGCAATTATGTATCATTAATTGCATCCTCTCCCAAGCTTGTGCAACATGTTCCTGATCAAGTTGTTTAAAATTCATAATATCGTTCCCAAGGGAGATGATCTTAGCGGGAGGAAAATACTTAGAGATAAAAGCGTCTTTGCACTTATTCCATGAATCAATACTTTTTTTAGGCAAAGATGAGAACCAAGTTTTTAGCACGATCTCTAAGTGACAACGAAAATTGCTTCAATTTAACAATATCATTATCCACATCTTTCTTCTTTTGCATATCGCACAAATCAATGAAGTTGTTTAGATGGGATGCGACATCTTCACTAGGAAGGCCAGAAAATTGATCTTTCATAACAAGATTCAACAAAGTGGCATTAATTTCACAAGATTCAGCATTGGTAGTAGGAGCAATCAGGGCGCTAATAAAATCATTGTTGTTGGTATTAGAAAAGTCACACAATTTAGTATTATCTTGAGCCATCGTGACAAGCAATCAATCCAGCACACAAGCATACAAGAAGCAAGCGAAAAGAGACGAAAGGAAGAGGGGCGAAGAAAAGGCAAAGGTTTTCGAAAATCATTTTAGAAGTGGGGGAGAGGAGAACGAGAGGCGAATGGCGAATAATGTAATGCAAGGGAGAAGAGTTTATGATGGGTACTTGGTATGGCTTGACTTGGCGTAGATCTCCCCGGCAACGGTGCCAAAAAACCTTCTTGCTACCTCTTGAGCTTGCGTTGGTTTTCCCTTGAAGAGGAAAGGGTGATGCAGCAAAGTAGCGTAAGTATTTCCCTCAGTTTTCTGAACCAAGGTATCAATCCAGTAGGAGACGATGCACAAGTCACCGAATACCTGCACAAACAATCAAGAACTTGCAACCAACGCGATAAAGGGGTTGTCAATCCCTTCACGGTCACTCACAAAAGTGAGATCTGATAGAGATATATAAACGGTAAAGTAAATATTTTTGGTATTTTTGGTTTATAGATGAGAAAGTAAAGATTGCAAAATAGTAGACCGAAAACTAGCAAGATGTAAACGAGATTCAATAATATGGAAAAGAGACCCAGGGGCCATAGGTTTCACTAGTGGATTCTCTCAAGATAGCATATATTACGGTGGGTGAACAAATTACTGTCGAGCAATTGATAGAAAAGTGCATAATTATGATGACATCTAAGGCAATGATCATGAACATAGGCATCACGTCCGTGTCAAGTAGACCGACTCCTGCCTGCATCTACTACTATTACTCCACACATCGACCGCTATCTAGCATGCATCTAGAGTATTAAGTTCATAAAGAACGGAGTAACGCATTAAGAAAGATGACATGATGTAGAGGAATTAACTCAAGCAATATGATGAAAACCCCATCTTGTTATCCTCAATGGCAACAATACAATACGTGCCTTGCTGCCCCTACTGTCACTGGGAAAGGACACCGCAAGATTGAACCCAAAGCTAAGCACTTATCCTATTGCAAGAAAGAGCAATCTAGTAGGCCAAACTAAACCGATAATTCGAAGAGACTTGCAAAGATATCAAATCATGCATATAAGAATTCAGAGAAGAACCAAATAATATTCATAGATAATATTGTTCATAAATCCACAATTCATTGGATCTCGGCAAACACACCGCAAAAGAATATTACATCGAATAGATCTCGAAGAACATCTAGGAGAACTTTGTATTAAGAATCAAAGAGAGAGAAGAAGCCATCTAGCTAATAACTATGGACCCGAAGGTCTGTGGTAAACTACTCACGCTTCATTGAAGAGGTAATTGTGTAGATGTAGAAGCCCTCCATGATCGAATCCCCCTCCAGCAGATCGCCGAAAAGGCCCCAAGATGGGATCTCACGGGTACAGAAGGTTGCGGCTGTGGAAAAGTGGGTTCGTGGCTCTCCCTGATGTTTTTAGGGTATAAGAGTATATATAGGTGAAGTAACTAGGTCGGTGGATCTATGAGGGGCCCACGAGGGTGGGGGCGCGCCCTCCTGCCTCGTGGCTGCCTCGTTTCCTCATCGACTTCATCTCCAAGTCTTCCGGTTTGCTTTTGGTCCAAGAAAGATCATTGCGAAGGTTTCATTCCGTTTGGACTCCGTTTGGTATTCCTTTTCTACAAAACTCTAAAATAGGAAAAAAGACAGGAACTGGCACTGGGCCTTCGGTTAATAGGTTAGTCCCAAAAATAATATAAAAGAGCATATTAAAGCCCATTAAACATCCAAAATAGATAATATAATAGCATGAAACAATAAAAAATTATAGATACGTTGGAGACATATCAGTGGCCTCGACAACGCTTCTAGGGTTTGGGGTGGCCTTGACAACGCTCTTTTAACTTGGTAAATTTGGGTGTCCTCGATGCTTCTAGGGTTTGGGGTGGCCTCGGCAACGCTTCTAGGGTTTGGCCCGGACCGCCTCTCTCATGAATGTCCGACGTCCGGACCACCTCTCTCATGAATGTCAAACAAGGGATTTAACAAGATTGCGCCATTCTAGATGTGCAGAAAATGGTCCCTATTTTTCCTGATCTCATCTACCCTTCTATTTTTCACGTTGTCTAGTGTCAAAGGATTCAAGAAAACCTTGGCTTCATAATTATTCGGAAGTAACAGGCGCGTGATGGTAGGAAGCTCCCCAAAGTATTTTGGAACGGAGTCCTAATAGGATAATTTTCTTTTTGGTACGAAGTTCAACAAGAGCCTTTCGAATATCGCTATTTGGAAGGCCTTTGCTGAACTTCATACCACAAAGCGAATTATCCTATCAGGACTCCTTTCCAAAATAACTTTGGAGAGCTTCATATACCATCATGCACCTATTACTTCTGGCTAATTATGAAACCATGGATTTCTTCAATACTTTGACACAAGAGAACATGCACATATAGAATGGTAGATGAGATCAGGAAAAATATGGATCATCTTAATTATGCACATCCATAATGGGGTCATTCTTGATAAAATCTCTTATAAATCTTGAGAGAGTTTGTCGGGTAGGGGCGGGAGGGGGTAGGAGATCGACAACGTTTTTTTCTAGGGTTTGGGTGTCCTCGAGAGTTGGTCGAGCGAGAGGGGGTTGATCGACGTCCCCCTCTTGACCCCTCGGTGATCCTAGACCCCTCGACCCCTCGGCGACCCTCAACCCTCTACCCTAGTTCCCGACCCTCGACCGCTTGATGATCCTCGACACCCTCGTTCCCGATAAAAAATAAGAAGAGGAAGAAGAAGAAAAAAAAGAGGAGAAGAAGAAGAAGGAAAAATAGAATTCCTCTTCTTATTTTTCTCTCCTCTTCTTCCTCCCCTCTTCTTCTCCTTCTTCTTCTCCTTCCGATGTCTCGGCGACCCATGACCCTCTACCCTAGTTCCCGACCCTCGACTCCTCAGCGATCCTCGACCCTCTACCCTAGTTCCCGACCCTCGACCGCTCGGCGATCCTCGACACCCCCGTTCCCGGTAAAAAATAAGAAGAGGAACAAGAAGAAAAAAAAGAGGAGAAGAAGAAGAAAAAATAGAAGAAGCAAAAAATAGAATTTTTTCTATTTTTTCTTTCTTCTCCTCTATTCCTTCTTCTTCTCCTCTTTTTTTCTTCTTCCTCCTCTTCTTATTTCTCTCTCCTCTTCTTCCTCTCATCTTCTTCTCTTCTTCTTCTCCTTCTTCCTCTTATTATTTTCCTTTTTCCTCTCCTTCCTCTTTTCCATACATATAAAAAGTTTTTAAAAAGTACATACATGCATACAAAAAATACATCTAAAAACTACATATATCTAAAAAATACATATATGAACATCTAAAAACATCTAAAAATACATGCATACATATAAAATACATACATATATGAACATCTAAAAAACATATATAACAAAAAAAGCAACGCGGAGGCAGCGGCGGCGGGGCAGGGGCACGGTGCTCGCAGAGGGGGTGGTCGGTGACAACGGCGTGGGCGGCGAG
>NC_041391.1:102028268-102043433 GCF_002162155.2 Triticum dicoccoides | reverse complement strand
GGCATCGGCTAGCAAGGGCGATAGTGGGGGCGGTGTGCGAGGGAGCCGGCAACGGCATCGGCTGGCAAGGGTGATGGCGGGGGCGGTGCGCGATGGTGCCGGCGATGACGACAACAGTGGAGGTGGGCCGGGGCGCAGGGGCGCGATCGGGCGCGCTCGGGGGCGGCGTGGGCTCGGGGGTGGGGCAGGGGCACGGGCGACGGCGACGGCGTCGGGGCAGCTTGGCGGCGTCAAGGAGGTCGGCGTCGTCGAGGGCAACTGCGAGATGAACTCTAAATTTTCACAAGTGTTAGTTATATACCCAACCCTTTGGTCCCGGTTCGTGGCACCAACCAGGACCAATGCCCCTCTTTAGTCCCGGTTGGTGCCACCAACTGGGATCAAAGGTCAAGTTCCAGCAGCCCAAAGGGCGGGAAGAGGAGACCTTTGGTTCCGGTTGGTGGCACCAACCGGGACTAAAAGGGGGGCATTGGTCCCGGTTGGTGCTTGATAACCCACAAGTATAGGGGATCGCAACAGTTTTCGAGGGTAGAGTATTCAACCCAAATTTATTGATTCGACACAAGGGGAGCCAAAGAATATTCTCAAGTATTAGCAGTTGAGTTGTCAATTCAACCACACCTGGAAACTTAGTATCTGCAACAAAGTGTTTAGTAGCAAAATTATATGATAGTGGTGGTAACGGTAACAAAAGTAAAGACAGCAAAAGTAATGTTTTTGGTATTTTGTAGTGATTGTAACAGTAGCAACAGAAAAGTAAATAAGCGAGAACTAGTATATGGAAAACTCGTAGGCACCGGATTAGCGATGGATAATTATGCCGGATCTGGTTCATCATGTAACAGTCATAACATAGGGTGACACAGAACTAGCTCCAGTTCATCAATGTAATGTAGGCATGTATTCCGTATATAGTCATACGTGCTTATGGAAAAGAACTTGCATGACATCTTTTGTCCTACCCTCCCGTGGCAGCGGAGTCCTATTGGAAACTAAGGGATATTAAGGCCTCCTTTTAATAGAGAACCGGAACAAAGCATTAGCACATAGTGAATACATGAACTCCTCAAACTATGGTCATCACCGGGAGTGGTCCCGATTATTGTCACTTCGGGGTTGCCGGATCACAACACATAGTAGGTGACTATAGACTTGCAAGATAGGATCAAGAACACACACATATATTCATGAAAACATAATAGGTTCAGATCTGAAATCATGGCACTCGGGCCCTAGTGACAAGCATTAAGCATAGCAAAGTCATAGCAACATCAATCTCAGAACATAATGGATACTAGGGATCAAACCCTAACAAAACTAACTCGATTACATGATAAATCTCATCCAACCCATCACCGTCCAGCAAGCCTACGATGGAATTACTCACGCACGGCGGTGAGCATCATGAAATTGGTGATGGAGGATGGTTGATGATGACGACAGCGACGAATCCCCCTCTCTGGAGCCCCGAACGGACTCCAGATCAGCCCTCCTGAGAGAGATTAGGGCTTGGCGGCGGCTCCGTATCGTAAAACACGATGATTTCTTCTCTCTGATTTTTTTCTCCCCGAAAGCCAATATATAGAGCTGGAGTTGGCGTCGGAGGGCCACCAGGGGACCCACGAGGTAGGGAGGCGTGCCCGGGGGGGTGTCCCCCACCCTCGTGGACAGGGTGTGGCCCCCTGGTCTTCATCTTTGGTGAGGATTTTTTATTGTTTTTTCTAAGGTGTTCCGTGGAGTTTCAGGTCATTCCGAGAACTTTTATTTTCTGCACATAAAACAACACCATGGCAATTCTGCTGAAAACAGCGTCAGTCCGGGTTAGTTCCATCCAAATCATACAAGTTAGAGTCCAAAACAAGGGCAAAAGTGTTTGGAAAAGTAGATACGACTGAGACGTATCAACTCCCCCAAGCTTAAACCCTTGCTTGTCCTCAAGCAATTCAGTTGACAAACTGAAAGAGAAAAAGAAAAACTTTTACAAACTCTGTTTGCTCTTGTTGTTGTAAACATGAAAAGCCAGCATTCAAGTTTCAGCAATATTATGAAATAACCATACTCACAATAACACGTAGGTCTCACAATTACTCATATCAATAGCATAATCAGCTAGCGAGCCATAATAGCAAAACTCGGATGACAACACTTTCTCAAAATAATCATAACATGATATAACAAAATGGTATCTCGCTAGCCCTTTCTGAGACCGCAAAACATAAATGCAGGGCACCTTTAAAGATCAAGGACTGACTAAACATTGTAATTCATGGTAAAAGAGATCCAGTCAAGTCATACCCAATATAAACCAATAATAATGAATGCAAACTATAGTGTGCTCTCCAGCGGGTGCTTTTTAATAAGAAGGATGATGACTCAACATAAAAGTAAATAGATAGGCCCTTCGCAGAGGGAAGCAGGGACTTGTAGAGGTGCCAGAGCTCGGTTTTAAAATAGAGATTGAATAACATTTTGAGCGGCATACTTTTGCTGTCAACGCAACAACTATGAGATGACGATATCTTCCATGCTACACAAATTATAGGCGGTTCCCAAACAGAATGGTAAAGTTTATACTCCCCCTCCTCCACAAGCATCAATCCATGGCTTGCTCGAAACAACGAGTGGCTCCAACATTCAACGGGTCCCAGGGGGAGTTTTGTTTGCAGTTATTTTGATTTAGTTTGCATAAAGCATGGGACTGGGCATCCCGAATACCAGCCATTTTTCTCGTGAATGAGGAGCGGAGTCCACTCCTCTTGAGAATAACCGCCTAACATGGAAGATAAGGGCAGCCCTAGTTGAAACATGAGCTGCTCGAGCATACAAAACATAATTTCATTTGAAGGTTTGGAGTTTGGCACATACAAATTTACTTGGAACGGCAGGTAGATACCGCATATAGGAAGGTATAGTGGACTCATATTTAACAACTTTGGGGTTTAAGGAGTTTGGATGCATAAGCATTATTCCCGCTTAGTACAGGTGAAGGCTAGCAAAAGACTGGGAAGCGACCAACTGAGAGAGCGATAACAGTCGTAAACATGCATTAAAATTAATTTACAACGAATACAAGCATGAGTAGGATATAATCTACCATGAACATAAATATCATGAAGGCTATGTTGATTTGATTCAACTACATGTGTGAACATGTGCCAAGTCTAGTCACTCAATTCCTTTAAAGGAGGATACCATCCCATCATACCACATCATAATCATTCTAATAGCATGTTGGCACGCAAGGTAAACCATTATAACTCATAGCTAATCAAGCATGGCATAAGCAACTATAATCTCTAAATGTCATTGCAAATATGTTCACTTCATAATAGCTGACTCAGGAACGATGAATCATCATATTTACAAAAACAAGAGAGGTTGAGTTCATACCAGCTTTTCTCATCCCAATAAGTCCATCATATATCATCATTATTGCCTTTCACTTGCACGACCGAACGGTGTGTATAATAATAAGAGTGCACGTGCATTGGACTAAGCTGGAATCTGCAAGCATTCAACTCAAGAGAGAAGACAAGTAATATGGGCTCTAAGTTAAATAATCATTCATGCATATACGAGCCACTAAGCATTTTCAATATAGTCTTCTCGACCCCCAAAGAAAGGAAAAGAAATAAAAACTATTTACACGGGAAATCTCCCAACAAGCAAAAGAAAAACGGGAAATATTTTTGGGTTTTCTTTTTAATTACTACAGCAAAGAAATAAGCTACTACTAATTTTTTTTGGTTTTTTCTTAAGGTTTATCAAACACACAAGAAGAAAGCAGGAAAAAGAAAATAAACTAGCATGGATATTACAGTGAAAGAGTATGAGGACCGACATCTAGCAATGAGTGTGTGTGAACATGAATGTAATGTCGGTGGGGAATACGTACTCCCCCAAGCTTAGGCTTTTGGCCTAAGTTGGTCTATTGCCAGGGATAGCCTGACGGATACCCGTAGGTGAAGCTGGGGTCATACTGTGATGCAGCTGCTATCGCCGCCTGAGCTGTTGCATGGCGTCGAGCAACCTCCGCTCTCCTCTCGTACTCATCTGCCTCCTCTCTGGTAATAATATATCTTCCTTTTGTCTGAAAATCAAAGAAGGCATGAGCAGGAAGAGCAATATGGACTACATGTCGTTTATTAAAGATTAGTCGATACTGGAGAGGTGGTTCAGTCCTCTCAACAAACTGGTGGGAAACCATAGAATCAAAATCTAAATAAGAAGGGGGTAACTCGATATCATCCTCACGAATGTCTATCTCAAGAAAATTAGCTAAGCGGGTTGCATAAATCCCTCCAAAGAAATCTCCGCTATGTCTATTCTGATGCAACCTGCGAGCTACAATGGCTCCCATATGATAAGATTGGTCTCCTAACGCAGCACTCCTGAGAATGCTGAGATCAGGGACACACATGTGACATGCTTCATCCTTAGCATTAATGCATCTACCTATAAAGAGAGCAAAATAATGTATAGGAGGAAAGTGAATGCTCCCCAGAGTGACTTGTGTTATATCTCTAGATTCCCTCACAGTTATTCTAGCAAGAAAGTCTCTATATTCAGATTTAGGGGGATCCCTGACACTACCCCATGATGGAAGTTTGCAAGCAGAAGTGAAATCCTCTAAGTCCATGGTATAAGATTTGTTATAAAGGTCAAACATGACTGAAGGAGAATTACACGAAGATGAAAACTCAAACCTCCTCACAAATGAACTTGTGAGATCATGATACTGGGGGCATTTGTCAGCTTCAAAGTCCTCAAGACCGGCGTTGTGCAAATATGCGCTAAATTCTTCTTTGATTCCCACTGGATTCATAAAATTTTCCGAAGGCCATTCACAGGGCCTCACAGGAGCGTCTCTTGGTGGTTCCTCGTCAGCATCACGTATTGCAAGCCTGGGGCCTTGCTTCCTTGAAGGGCCACCTTGGAACATCCTCCTAAACATATTGTTTCCTCTGAAAAATTTCTGAAATTTTTAGTAACTTCAAACAAAAGTGAACCAACTTCAATAAAATTGATAGCAACAACTCCTACAAGTGCCTAGAGCCCGTATAAAGCATTGGAACTACTTGGAACCATATAAATTTGACATGCAAGCTCAAGAACATGGTCACCTATGCAGCACAAATTTGCAAGGAATAAAGCACTAGAACAAAAACTAATTGGACCAATGGAGGAGTCACATACCAAGGAACAATCTCCCCAAGGAGTTTTGCGAGAGGTGCTTTGAGCAAGGAGATCGAAAATCACAGCAACGGGGGCTGGAACTCGTGCTTGAGTTGTTTTTTCGTGTTTGTGTGAGACAGAGAAAGAAGATGGGTGCAGGAATAAGTGGAGGAGGGCCACCGTGGGTCCACGAGGTAGGGGGCGCGCCTAGGGGGGTAGGGCGCGCCCTCCACCCTCGTGGCCAGGTGGCAGCTCCCCCCGCGGTAATTTTTGCACAGTAAATCCTCAAATATTCCTGAAAAAATCGTATTAAATTGGCATGGCATTCTGAGGACTTTTATTTTCGGGGTATTTTTATATTGCACAGATAAGTCGGGAGACAGACAGAAAAATACTATTTTACTTTATTTCTACTAAATAAAAAGGAAATATAAAGAGGGTACATAAGGTTGTGCTTCTAGTTTCATCCATCTCATGCTCATCAAAAAGAATCCACTAACAAGGTTGATCAAGTCTTGTTAACAAAGTCATTCCGATAATCATGGAACCGGCGAAATTTCAAATAGCACTAAGTTACCTCAACGGGGATATGAAAATCCCCAAAAATAAGAATATCATACTTTTTCTTGACAGTAGGGAGAGGAAATTCAAAACCTCCAAATATAATCGATGGAATTTTTCCAATAGAGTTGATACTATAAACTTGAGGTTGTTTTCTCGGAAAGTGTACCATGTGCTCATTGCCATTAACATGAATAGTGACATTGCCTTTGTTGCAATCAATAACAGCCCCTGCGGTATTAAGGAAAGGTCTTCCAAGAATAATAGACATACTATCATCCTCGGGAATATCAAGAATAACAAAGTCCGTTAAAATAGTAATGTTTGCAACCACAACAGGCACATCCTCACAAATACCGACAGGTATAGCAGTTGATTTATCAGCCATTTGCAAAGATATTTCAGTAGGTGTCAACTTATTCAAGTCAAGTCTATGATATAAAGAGAGAGGCATAACACTAACACCGGCTCCAAGATCACATATAGCAGTTTTAACATAATTTCTCTTAATGGAGCATGGTATAGTAGGTACTCCGAGATCTCCAAGTTTCTTTGGTATTCTACCTTTAAAAGTATAATTAGCGAGCATGGTAGAAATTTCAGTTTCAGGTATCTTTCTTTTATTAGTAATGATATCCTTCATATACTTAGCATAAGGATTTGTTTTGAGCACATCAGTTAATCGCATACGCAAAAAGATGGGTCTAATCATTTCAGCATATCGCTCAAAATCCTCATCATCCTTTTTCTTGGATGGTTTCGGATGAAAAGGCATGGGTTTCTGAACCCATGGTTCCCTTTCTTTACCATGTTTCCTAGCAACAAAGTCTCTTTTATCATAACGTTGATTCTTTGATTGTGGGTTATCAAGATCAACAGCAGGTTCAACTTCTACATCATTATCATTACTAGGTTGAGCATCAACATGAACATTATTATTAACATTTTCACTAGGTTCATGTTCATCACCTGATTGTGTTTCAGCATCAGACATAGAAATATCATTTGGATTCTCAGGTGGTTCAGTAATAGGTTCACCAGAAGTTTGCAAGGTCCTATCATTTTTCTTTTTCTTCCTCTTAGAGGAACTAGGTACATCAATATTGTTTCTCTGAGAATCTTCCTCGATTCTCTTAGGGTGGCCTTCAGGATACAAAGGTTCCTGAGTCATTCTACCAGTTCTAGTAGCCACTCTAACAGCATAATTATTTTTCTTACTATTCATTTCATCAAGCACTTCCTTTTGAGCTTTAAGTACTTGTTCTACTTGAGTGGTAACCATAGAAGCATGTTTGCTAACAAGTTTAAGTTCACCTCTAATATCAGCCATATAATCACCCAAGCGTTTAATCATAAAGGTATTCTATTTTAATTGTCTACCAAAATAAGCATTAAAGTCATCTTGCTTAAACATAAAGTCATCAAACTCATCCAAGCACTGACTAGCAATTTTAGTAGGAGGGACTTCAGATTTATCATATCTATAGAGAGAATTTACCTTTACTACCTGTGTCGGGATATCGGGAGGTTCTTCAGTAAATAAGTAGTTGAGATCATATACTTCTTCAACAGGCGGTAAATTAAGGCCATGTATTTCTTCAATAGGAGGTAAATTCTTAACATCTTCAGCTTTAATACCTTTTTCTTTCATAGATTTCTTTGCCTCTTGCATATCTTCGGGACTGAGAAATAGAACACCTCTCTTCTTCGGAGTTGGTTTAGGAATAGGCTCAGTAATTGGCTCTGGAGCTGGCTCAGGAGGTGGCTCGGGAGGTGCCCAATTATTTTCATTTGTCAACATATTATTCAATAGAATTTCAGCTTCATCCGGTGTTCTTTCCCTGAAAAGAGAACCAGCACAACTATCCAGGTAATCTCTGGAAGCATCAGTTAGTCCATTATAAAAGATATCAAGTAATTCAGGTTTCTTAAGAGGATGATCAGGTAAAGCATTAAGTAACTTGAGAAGCCTCCCCCAAGCTTGTGGGAGACTCTCTTCTTCAATTTGCACGAAGTTGTATATTTCCCTCAAAGCAGCTTGTTTCTTATGAGCAGGGAAATATTTAGCAGAGAAGTAATAAATCATATCCTGGGGACTTTGCACACAACCAGGATCAAGAGAATTAAACCATATCTTAGCATCACCCTTTAATGAGAACGGAAATATTTTGAGTAAATAAAGGTAGCGCGATCTCTCATTATTAGTAAACAGGGCAGCTAGATCATTTAACTTAGTAAGATGTGCCACAACAGTTTCAGATTCATAACCATAGAAAGGATCAGATTCAGCCAAAGTAATTATATCTGGATCAATAGAAAAATCATAATAATCCTTATCGGGAACACAGATAGGTGAAGTCAGCGGGTGCTCTCAACTTCCCGTCTTTCTTACGGTCCTCTTTGTGCCATCGCATCAACTTGACATGCTCTTTGTTTCTGAACAGGCGTTTCAACCGTGGTATTATAGGAGCATACCACATCACCTTGGCAGGAATCCTCTTCCTGGGGCGCTCGCCGTCAACATCACCAGGGTCATCTCATCTGATCTTATACCGCAATGCACTACATACCGGGCATGTGTTCAAATCCTTGTACGCACTGCGGTAGAGGATGCAGTCATTAGGGCATGCATGTATCTTCTGCATCTCCAATCCTAGAGGGCATACAACCTTCTTTGATGCGTACATACTATCGGGCAATTCTTTATCCTTTGGAAGCTTCTTCTTCAATATTTTCAGTAGCTTCTCAAATCCTTTGTCAGGCACACCATTCTTTGCCTTCCACTGCAGCAATTCCAGTACGGTACCGAGCTTTGTGTTGCCATCTTCGCAATTGGGGTACAACCCTTTTTTGTGATCCTCTAACATGCGATCAAACTTTAGCTTCTCCTTTTCACTTCCGCATTGTCTCTTTGCATCAACAATGACCCGTCGAAGATCATCATCGGGTACATCGTTTGGTTCCTCTTGATCTTCAGCTTCCCCCGTTGCAGCATCTTCAGCTTCCCCCGTTGTAGCATCACCATATTCAGGGGGCACATAGTTGCCATCATCTTCTTCTTCTTCGCTATCTTCCATCATAACCCCTATTTCTCCGTGCTTGGTCCAAACATTATAGTGTGGCATGAAACCCTTATAAATAAGGTGGGTGTGAAGGGTTTTCGAGTCAGAGTAAGACCTCATATTCCCACATATAGGGCATGGACAACACATAAAACCATTCTGCTTGTTTGCCTCAGCCACTGCGAGAAAATTATTCACGCCCTTAATGTACTCGGAGGTGCGTCTGTTACCGTACATCCATTGTCGGTTCATCTCTGCGTACATCATGAATAGATAAGTGACTAAATTAATAGAAGTTCATCATCACATTAAAACCAAAGTACATACATAGTTCTCATTGAACAACATATAGCTCTCCAGAGCATCTAATTAAACCATACATTGAAACTATGTAAAATATTTCAATGCAACAACAAATGCGATCATAACTGCAACCAAGGTAACAATTGATCCAATGGCATAATGATACCAAGCCTCAGTATGAATGACATATTTTCTAATCTTTCTAATCTTCAAGCGCATTGCATCCACCTTGATCTTGTGATCATCGACGACATCCACAACATGCAACTCCAATATCATCTTCTCTTCCTCAATTTTTTCAATTTTTCATTCAAGTAATTGTTTTCTTCTTTAACTAAATTTAACCTCTCGACAATAGGGTCGGTTGGAATTTCCGGTTCACATACCTCCTAGATAAAAAAAACCTATATCACGTTGCTCGGCATAATTGTCATAAACACTAAATGAAACTAATAGTTATAAAAGAAAATATATATACCACATCTGAACAATAGACAGAACGAGGGCCGACGGAGGCGGATACCAAAACCATCGCACTATATAATAACAAACTATAATAAGTAAGAAAACTACGCAAGTATCTATCTAAATCATACAAGTAAGAACTTTTTTCTTTTAGAAAGAAGATAAGGTCAAGAGGCTCACCATGGTGGTGCAGGAAACGAGATCGGCGCATGCGATCAAGGGCGGTGAGGACGGAGACGGGACAGGACGGACCACCAAACCTAGACAAATCTCGAGGAAAATGGAGCTTGGACAAGGAGCTTCGAGAGAAGAAAGCTTAAGTGTGGCTCGGGCATTTCATCGAACACCTCATGTGCATAGGAGGTGAGCTAGAGCACCACAAAGCTCTCCAATGGCCGGCCAGAAAAACAGAGCAGTGGAGTGCTCTGCTCGCGGGCGAGGGGGTATATATAGGCAACTCATTGGTCCCGGTTCGTGGCCGGAACCGGGACTAAAGGACACCCTTTGGTCCCGGTTCATGCCACCAACCGAGACCAATGATGGTGGGCCAGGAGCGAGGCACATTGGTTCCTGTTCATGCCTGGAACCGGGACCAAAGGGGCCAGACGAACCGGGACCAATGCCCCACGATGGCCCGGCAGCCCCCTGGCCTCACGAATTGGGACCTATGCCCCCACGGGTTCTGGTTCTTGACTGAATCAGAACTAATAGGCTGGTCCGGCCTAAACCAAAGCCCTGTTTTCTACTAGTGCTGGCGAGTGGATGGGGACGAATATATGTGGGGTTGGGTGGGTCGGGTTCGACGTGGCCGACGCGACTGGACACCCCATATTCGTCACATATTTAGGCTGAAAATGAGGGTTGCCGGTCAGTCCAGACGTTTGAGGCTTGTTTGAGGCGTCCGTCGGTGTCAAAAATTCATGAACTGAGGAGAGTTTGGGGCGTCCGGCCGTAGATGCTCTTACACCATGAGTCTGAAGAACTTGGTGCGTGCTGATAGGAAACAAAACAAACTATCTATAGCCTTCTCTCTTCTTTTTTTGTGCGAGATTATAGCCTTGGCTCTTTTCTTGTACTATTTCATCAAGGTGAAATGAGCTCTCGGCAGTGCATCGTCCATCCCCATCAACAGGGGTGCATACATGCATGTCTGCGTCTACGTGGTATATATCACTATATGGGTGGATTTCCTGCTAATTAACTCTTCGCAAGAAACTATATATACGGCAGATTCTACCGTCCGATCGTGACCGGCGTCACAATGGATAGTATTGTATGTGTCAAGGTTGCGATCGTCATGCATGTCGTCTGCCAGCACATTGGCATTCAGCAAATTTAGCAGCCGTCGGCTATAGGGATAGATGTGCACTTCCTCAGTGTGCTTTTCCTTCCAAGTGTCGGGAGGAGTGTGGATATGCTCTTGAATTATTGGCAGCATGTTCCCATCGTCTTAAAGCATGCACCTTACGCAAAGAGAACACACAATAATACTCCTCTATCACCCAGAAATGGATATAAATGGATGTATCTAGAATTAAAAATACGTATAATCCATGTATTCTTTCCAGTCATATTTTTCAGTCATATTTACTATAGGGCAATAAATTGTGAATCGTATATGGCCCTATAGTAGAATCCCCAAGGATTGGGCCGACAAAAACTCTGTGAATTTTCTTCTTTCTCAAGTCTGTTCCAAATCACACCGAAAGGGCTGCGAGTTCAACGACTTCATCTACCATTTAGAGCAACTCCAAGGGAGAGACCCATTTTATCCGTTTCGGTCATCCGAACAGAAAAGATGGCCCAACGGGGCGACCCCAACGAACAAGGCGTCCGCCTGCTGTCCGTTTGTTGTCCGTTCGGATCCAAACTGGGTCCAAATTTGAGCCACGAATGGGTCCGTGCGGACAAACGCGGACGCTCTCGCCGCTCGCTCGTGTCCTCGCGTGTTCAGCCTGGTCCCACGCATTAGCGACCCGCACTAGCGATTCAGCCTCCCACTGCCACCGCCGCTCGTCCCGAGCTCCTGCGCCGCCGCACTAACCCCGTCCGCCGTTGCCCGGATCCGGCGCCGGCCGGCCAGATCCATCTGGTTCCGCGCGGATCCGCCACCCCTCACCGGTCTTCACGCCTCCGTTAGCCCCCGTCGTCCCCAGCATCCTCGCGCCGCGCCGCCGCCATGGACGCCTTCAGGGCATCGAGCAGGAGCTCGTCTGCCGCCACGCTCGGCCACCTCGACCTCCCCGGATGCGATTCCAACCAGCAGCAGCGCCAACCTGACTGCCTCCTCCACCTCCACGTAGCCCTCACCAACTTCCTCCACAAGCCCCTCAGGTCATTCTCGAGATGCTTCGGCAACGACCACAACAAGCCCAAGCGAGGCCAGAGCAAACATGCCACGTTGCAGCTCCTCGACGCCGGGAAAAGGCAGCCGCAGCCGGCGAGGTTCGCTGATAAGAAGGCTGATTTCGACGGGTTCCTCTCCAACCTGGGGTTCGCCAGGGTGGGGGCGCCGCCGGCGAGCTTCGCCGATTGTTAGAAGGGAGAGAGGGATTTGTTGGAATAGTTGTTCGTTGTATTGCTTAAGCCTCGTGGGCATATATATAAAACTACATGATCATCTTGGAGTACAAGGCAAGGTAGAATAATATCCTACGCTATCCTAACTTTCCTATACAATCACGTTACTCAACACTGATGACTCCCAGGCCTCGGCTGCTGCGGTCAACTCTGTCCACGGCGGTCAACTCGTTCACTTGGCTGCTACGTTTGTCCGCTCGAGGGTTGTGCGTTGGGTGCATCCACAGTCCGTCCTTGTCCGCCTCATGTCCGTCTAGACGGACAGATGACCCAAACGAACGACAAACGAATAAAATCTGTGTCCGTTTGGGTCTTTGCGTTGGAGTTGTTCTTACGACGCTCTTACCAGGAAGTGACCTGATCGCTAAAGTCCAAAGGGATAAAAGTCACTAGCTATGCAGCCGGCGTACGCTGGCCTTGGTGGCCTAGAGATGAGTAAAACCGGGGAGCTCAAACAGGGAGAAGTAAACAACGAGCGGGACTCGGCTCGTGGTATGGTAGAATAAACGAAGAAGTTGAGCAGCCGACGCGCCCAACACGCAGGCCACGGAGAAAGAAAACCTCGATCTAGAGCAAGTAGTGACCCAAAAGGACGTACGTGGTCGCGCGCACCAATATGTGTCCGAAACCACCTGCATGTCGTGGTCGATCTCTCCGTCGAAACTTCGTGGACCAATATGTGTCGTCCAAGCTAGCCAGGAGAAGACAGTCCGTGCTTCGGAATTAGCAAGCGAGATCCAAGCCATCGAGAGACCCGAATCTGGACATGGGAGCGAAGGACCGGGGCTTAGGTTAATTTCATGTTGACGATTGTTTTTTGAAACAAAGATTCGTGTTGACGATTGTGCTTCCTTCCTTGAACACAGTGAATTCCTATGCACACTTGCGAATGCAAAGCCGGATGAGCTCCCGCGGCACCTTCTGAATCACCAGGGGAGCAAGCGATGGAGTCACGCTCAGGCAGCAGGGCTAGCTGAACTGCTGGGTAGTTGTCTGTTGACTTGCGCCACAGACGACGGCGTCCTCCTCGGCTCAGCTAGCCGGCGGCACTATCGCAGCTAGTTAGAGTGTCAGGGTTTATCGATCGATCGTCATCGTCATGCATGTCGTCTGCCGGCCAACACATTGGCATGTACAGTAGCTAATTTAGCAGCCGTCGGCTAAAGAACAGATCATAGACGTAGACATCTTCGGTGTGCTTTTTTTGCTTCCAAGTGTAGCCTGTAGGTAGGCAACAGGATAGTGTGGCCATGCATGGCAGCGTGTTTCCATCGATCGGTCTACCACGCGTGACAGGTCCACATGACTGCATCATACGCAAACACAAGATAAAAATAATATCTATGGGAACCTCGAGTCTGTCTGCTAGGTGTGTGTGGGGTAGGGTTAGGGTTGAGAGTGACGCTGCCGAGGCCGTTGTGGTGGTATTGCGTCGAAATAAGTTTCTTCGGGCTCCGTTCACGCTCAGGCGAGGTTTTTGCCTTCATCTAGGAGCCAGCAGGGCGGGGGATCCTCGGATCTAGTCGAGGTCGCGGGCTATGGTGACTGGAGGTCCATCGGCACTGGTCGTCTGGGTCCTCAGATGGGCGATGGATGCAGGGAGACGAAGACCCTTCTTCTTCCTTGTCGGTATGATTTGCTGCTGTTGTTCTTCTCTTTCCTCCGCGCTGATGCTGGAGGGAGATCCTGCTTTGCCCGGGCGGATGGCCCGGCCGCGGTGCTGGACCAGTCGGATGACTCGAGTTCTCTTTCTTTCGGAAGGGACATTTTTCGCGGTACTCAAAGCCAAAGATGGCGGCGACTCTTGCAAGTGTATTGGATAGATGTCCATGCCCTTTCAACGCTGGCGTCAAGAAAGAAGGAAGCGTGGCGGCAATTGTACCGTGGTCGAAGATAATGACCTGCTTGCGCCTAGTTGCAGATTCTTCTGTTGCAGGGGTCTTCTCTCAAGATTCATGGATGATGACACAGGGCTTCGAAGATCTTCTTGTGTTATGGTTGTCTTAGGGTACTCTAGGTGTTCATGGTTCTTTGTGTTTACGTTTCAATGTGCTTGTAAGGGTCAACTACTTTGTACTGTTTCGTGATTTGAAGAAAATAATTCTAAAAAAAATATTCCTTGTTTGCCCAAACATGGGTTGTACTGTTTCGTGATTTGAAGGAAAAAATTCTAAAAATAATATTCCTTGTTTGCCCAAACATGGGTCCCACGTGCACGACGCGACTGCACGGTGGCACGCGGCCTTAACCCCGTAGCATCATGAGGCAATAACAGAGTGAATAATTTAAAGAGTACTTGACCACGGGACCTATTTGGCTAGCTTTCGAATCGATAGACCATCAATTTCTTTCTCAGTCGATGGGAGTGAAACTCCTCTCATTTCCGATGCACAATACGGCAAAACTCTTAAACTTGTGGATTTGTTGTACCCAAATGATAGGTGTCACACGTGTGGCGCGAAGCAATGCCGTCATGATTTTTTTACAACTGAAGTTGCCATTTCAAAAAAAAAAGTAAAACTTTTCATGAAAAACATTCGGAGTTGTCATGTGTTCGTGCAACACGTGTGGCATTTATCAGAGTTCGTTTTAATGTTTGGTAACTAGCTAGTCAGTGGAAATATCTACCTCTCCCCCAAAACATGGATTCCATGCACATGCTTTTGTCAAATACATGCTCTTACTTCAAAAGTTGATTTTTCAATAAGGGACATTTTGTTTAATTGATACGTCGAGATAATACAACTGAATTCCTTCCTCTGCATAGCACGATGCATATAACCAACATGTTCAAGACAACCAAATACATACTATGTTATATACATTGGGGAATTCAAATCTCTAGTATATCAATGGTTCAATAGGATCCATCCATCCGCTCCCGCCGCTATAGTTCCCACCGGCTTTAATCACGGGAATATAAGAAATACAATAGCCTCTCGATTCGTGGGTTCATATTGTTGGAATATTGGGCAAATCGTGATTACCTCCATTAAATAATTCATGACTAGAACAATAA
>NC_041391.1:102009555-102027992 GCF_002162155.2 Triticum dicoccoides | reverse complement strand
GGGAGGGGGGGGGATGCTAATTTTTTTTCCAATCTAAGCCTTATTTACTAAATTTTCTTCAGAAAATTATCCAAGGCTTGGGGGGCATAGCTACGTCACAGATGCATAGCAACATCGCACATGTAACAAACACCATAATGTGATACATGAACATATTACGGCGCACATACTGTTTGTTAGGCCTTCCACTATGTGTTGGATGCCATACTTCTGAAAAGTGTGCCACGCAGGCATCGATGCCAAGTGAATTTTTTTTGGCACCGCACTCACAACGTGGGATAATTTGGCATCGCCTGCAGACTGACCCACATGTACTATAAACAAAGGGAAGCAAATCAATCAACCAACTACCAGGGTCTTCCTCTCTTACACATGCCCATTTTTTATCCCGTGAATGGATTTGGCGCCGGAGCAAGTGCATGCTCCGATGCCCTGAAATATTTTTAGGGCACCGAGTTGGCAACGGAGGGCATCGATGCCAAATGCCTGGAAACTGAATTTGGCACCTCTTTTAGCCTACATAGTGGAGGGCCTTAGTAGCCGTAGTTGTTACTGGAGCAACGTTGCTGATGACATATGTTTGTGACGACCTGATGCAGATGGTGTTGAAAACGATGATGAGTAGCGCTGCTGACTTGGATGGAAGACGGCCCATGGTGACGAACTTGAGCAATCGCGCAGAGTGCTTCCCAAAAACCTAATTCGTCCTGGATCACAAGGACGAATAGTTTGGGAGAGTTGCTCTCGCGCACGCCGATGCACGACGCTGTCTGGGATGGAGTAGACTACGGCTGCATCTCAAGTTGCGAGATGAGGCAAATCCCTAGGTGTTTTAATATGTCTTTGATCGCGGCCGGTAAGCAATACATATAGAAGGACCAAGGCGATATTGTGGTGCGATCACGATCTCAAATCGATTTGGTTTCCATGTCGTGAACTTACCAGACAAGTAAACGATCAATTTGTTTGCCAAGACATCAAAAAATTTAAACGATAAAAGTAAGCTGCACCCTGCAAGGCCACATACCAGATTTCGGCCGCTGAGCCCGACGAGGGGAGGTGAGTGCGCGTGTGGTCACATCATTTAGTGTGGTGGGGAGAACTCACTGTATAAAAAGGTCTTACATATCCTCAACTTTGAGATGGGACTAACCTTTAGAGTCACCGCTTGCAATTTTATTCATGGGCCAATTTGAGATTTCAGAAATTGTACATGGGCTAGGCTCATTATTTGTAACACATATACGATTGCATTTGTACAAATTTTTATTTCATGGAATCATGTGGAGAGAACTGGAACTGAATCTTAATTTATAGCTTTTTGTTAAAGAAAAGCTCGTACAAATTTCAGAGGATCTTCTTTCTTAGGATTTTTGTTCCTATGATGATGCATGTTGGGTTCATAGGAATGAGAAAGCAGGAATTTTTTGTACGGCCGCACGCAAACAGTAAAGAGAATTACAAGTCAAAAAATACGTACGACCTTGTAGCATCACATCCCAAAAGAACCCTATGCAAAACCATTTTAGATTGCAGGAATATGACATGAACTTTGTACTCCCTTCAATCCATGCATGTTACTTGTCGCTTAAAAGGATGTATCTAGCACTGAAATACGTATATATACATTCATTTGAGCGACAAGTAATATGGACAGGAGGAAGTATGACCACAGTCAAAGAACAAATCTACCGTAGAGTCAATTTAACCATCTTGCAGTCAGTCCGGATCACACCAAAAGTGCTGAAGATTTAACGAGTTCCTCTGCCTTTTCAGACGCTGTTGTTACCAGGAAGTGACTCCATCACTAAAGTTCAAAAAGGGTAAACACAACTGAAGGACAAGGTCACTATGCCAGAACCAGTAAAGCCGGGAGAAGAAACGAAGAAGCTGAGCAGGCGACGCATCCGGAAAAGGAAAAGAGAGAGTGGCCGAGAGTGACCAAGTGGCTGCTGTAGGCTGTCGATCTTGCCTCTGAAAATATCCTGGACCAGCAGGCCATCTCAGGTAAGATCCACCACAAGTAGCTTCGTTTTCTTGAAGTGATCGAGTATATCTTTAATCACAAGGACAAACAAAATGGGTCCACAAGGAATATTAATCAATTGCACGGTGTGAGTATTTCATATATAAATTTTGAACTATTGGCGACATCGATCAGTTCAGTTCAGTTCATATGGTGTATAAATTTTCAACTAGTATTTGAATCCCTCCGAATTTCAGAGCCCTGCTCCATATTTGAATGTTGAGCTAGCTCCTGCGGCTTCTGAACGACGGAGCAGGGCTGGCTGGCTGGCCGGCTGGCTCTCCTCCTCTTCACCCTCCGGAGACGGGGACTTTGGCCGCCTCCGACGACGGCGTCCTCCTCGCCTCGGCGGCGGGCGGCGCCGACGCCACCGGCTGCGCGGTCCAGTTCTCCACCCTGAACGCCGACGCGCCCTTGCCGGACCGCGCCTGGCTGCCGCTGTACGAGTCCTCCATGTCGCCGCCGCTGGAGATGGTGAACCCCATGGCCGGCTGCGCCGCCACCGTCTTCATCTCGATCACCGGCTTCTTGCCGTTCTGCTCCATCTGGTAGCTCGGAAGGAAGCTTCCAACCACCACCTGACCGACCACAAACCATATCAGCCAAGAGTTGCGATAAAATGTACCAACACATTCGATGAAAAAAAGAGTCATACACATGCATTAGAAACTGTGTTGATGATAACACTGGCAGTAGCATATTCATCAATGTAATACAGTGCTAGCTCTTTTTAAGTAAAAACAGTTAATTGATCACCTGAACAGGGCTTGCGGCCACAAGGAGGCCAGCCACGCCGCCTCCGATGACGCGGCCATCGGCGGCCGCTAGAGAGACGCTCATCCCGCCGCAGCGGTCTCTGGATCCGCCCTTCTCGGTCGGCGTGAAAGATCCCGACAGGGAAAGCAGCTCAAACCGGCCCTGAATCAACCACACATAGTAGGATTATATAAAACTGATCAGTTCTTTCGTACAAAAAATGTACATGTCTGTTATTAATACGCATATCTGATGATCAAAACACTGAAAAATCAAACATGGATGATGGTGAAAAGGTGGTGCAGATCGAAACGTAAGATTTTGTAATGATTTACACAGTTAATTAGTATGAGGTTAGTATAGTTTCTAGGAAAAACATGCAATTAGGATAAGATTAAGTGATTGGTATTACAGATTGAGATTTTTCACAAGTTTGTACAGATAAGTAAAGGCAGAAAAGTTTGTATGATCGGGGGGTCACCATCGTTCTTATATTTTCCCCACTACTTACAAGTACTGACCATGTCCGACTGAGATGAGTATGGAAAATATGCACATAAATTCCATGCAACTTCTTCAGAGTGACCGCTTTCAGTTTCCACTTTCCACCAAATTTCGTTGTATTTGCAGTTCAGCTTGGAGATGACAAAGTTAGTTCTGGGACATGGAAAATTCCTGACAGTGACTTGGCCTAAAGTACTCTCAAGTCAAATAATGGCGGCAGCACACTCATTTCGCTTCCGTGTGGTTTCAGTTGCTACTCCCTTCTGTTCCCTTCTTATTTTCAGCTGTTGTAGAGTGGCTGAACACTTCCGAGAAATTTCTCAGAACAAGACAAATTTACGCCAGGGTACTACAGTACCAGAATTGGCACTCACAGTGTGCAAATGCCGCCATCGTTGTTGGAACTAGTGATGTGCGTCAGGGGTTGGAACTTTCAGGGGCTAGATGTTTATCAAATTGACCTAGTGATATGCACACATCAGTTGCTGGAAATTTGGAGGTCACCAAGGTTCGTATATTTTCCACTACGTGTGCACATAAATTCCATGTAACTACTTCGGAGTGACCTGCTACTAGTTTCCACTAAATTTCCTTGCATCTACCATTCATCATGGAGATGATAAAAGTAGTTTTGGATTATAGAAAATTCCTGGTCATGACTTAGCGCAAATACTCAGGGCCAACCATGGTGGCATGGCAGCACACAGATTCGATTTGGTGTGGTTTTGGTTTTGACTGCAACTTCTTTTGCATCTCATTTTCCACCCCCTTGGTTTCCACCTGGTCTCAAGGTGACTGCACAGTTCTGCTCAGCATGACCTTACATTTTTGGGACAATTCTGAAAATTAGCCAACTTTCTACCAGGGCTACTACAGTCAGAACTAGTACTCACAATGTTGGGATTTTGAAAGGCTAGATTTATTTTAGGTAATGTAAAAGTATAGTTGGTGAAAAGAGATCATACGGTAAGTAACAACCAAATTCAATCCACTGGATTCATCAACTCATAACTAAAACATGGACACAGCAAAAAGGAACCGAATACAGGAATATCACTGGTTTGCAGAGAAAAGCGAACAAACCTCGTAAGTCACTGTACCACCTAAAGAATCATGCTGACGCAACGTAACATTCGAAATCACACCATTTGCGGACAGAATGCAAATCGCCCTTGGACCTTGTTGGGAGAAAGATATGACCTTCATATTAATATCCTGATACAACAAAACAAAGACGGTAACTAGTCATGGCATGAAAAATTGTATATGAAATTCAGATAGAGCTAAATTCAAGGTAACGGGGTTTCATCGTATCATACCTCACCGGTAGCAACATTCAAGATATGAGGTGTAAAATTCGCACCGGAAGCACACCCTACCACATCGCCTGTTCATGAATACAGAACCTTTCAGGATTGAGGTAGATAATCTTCAGGAGATTGTGCATTTTGAATATTCAACAAGCATTAATGTTTATATAAGCATGAGGCGGAAATAAGAATGTCTTCAACAAATTTTGATCACATGTTAGGTCCTTGTATAATGTACAGTTACTACAAACAATCAACAGCCATATCAGCTATAACACTCGCCATAGAAGCAACAACTCGGTTCCTTTTCTTTTTTGTGATGAAGCACAATTATATTCGATCAATGCACCAAGACTAGTATTTTTTTCCGACACTAACTCTGTAATTCTCATAGGAAAAAAATAATACCGGGGGCCACTTTCAGAAATGCACCCGAAGCATCTTCACATATAGTTTTCTCCGATACAAGATGCTTGGAAGATGCACCTTATATGCCATTCAAACCATGGCCTTTGCAGCAAAAACCATCACCAAAAATTATATTCAGACAACACCTACTCATCTGCAAACCAAGTACTCCGATCGATATAATTAGTCACACGAGTTATTTCTACAGCTATAAGTAAATATACAGGCCCCAAAATCAAAGAGCACCTCTTCACTTTCAACACAGCAAGCAGGCCAACATACAACTCCAGACACTGGCACACAAATGCTCCACACCTCAAGTTGTGCACTTCTGAAAGACAGGTACACTTGGATATACAGCAGGCATAACAGCTTGCACACCACTAGTAGTTCACGAGTGTTGCATAACTGGTTCAGCATAGTGGCGGTCAGTCGCGGGAATTCGCCGTGATTTCGCGCGATATTGTTTGGCAAGATTTGGCCAAGTTAGGCGCGTGTTTGGTTCGGCGTCGCTCTTAGGGGCAAACAGAGCATCTGAAAGGTGCTTGGGTCTCTCAGTTCACCTAGTAGACCTACCTAAGACATAAGACCAGATGGTCCCTGTCCCTCGGTCTCTTCCTCCTGGTCCTGGCTGTCTCTCTCAGCCATCACCACATGGCACCACCCACCCAAGCCCCGGATATGTCTATGTCTATCTAATCTGAACTAAAATAATCGATCAATCATAGTAAAATGCTGCGGCCTTGGATTCCGATTTGAGACGGACGAAGATCGCACGAAATTACCGGAGATTTTCTCGGAGATTTGTTGGGAGTAGTACGACTCTCGACTCTGTATGAGACGAGGGAGTGAGATGGGTTCCGTACCTACGGGCGGCGTCGGGGCGGCGGCGGCGACGGATGAGGACATGGGCGCGGGGGGCGGCGGCGTGGAGACGACCACCGCGGGGGTCGGCGTGGCGGCCGTCACCGGCACCGGCATCGGCATCGCCACCACGGGCGCCGCGCGGCTGATGAACCCCACGGGCCGGCCCCTGCCCCGCTTCATGGCGGCCCCCACGGCGGACGCGGGCGTGTAGTGCCCCCCGCCGGAGTCGTCCGGCACCGACGCCGAGATCGGCGTCGCGTTCAGCGGCCGCAGCAGGCCCCCGTCCGGCCCGTACTTCCTCGGCCGCCCCCTCCTCCGCTTCCCGTCCCCTCTCGCTGCTGCCACCACCACCGCCGCGGGCGCAGGAGGAGGAGAGGGAGCAGGAGCAGGAGCCGGCGGCGTCGGCTCCTTCTTGGTCTCTGGCGCAGGCTGCGCCGCCGGCGGCGGCGCCGGCTCCTTCTTGGCCTCTGCCGGCGGCGGCGGGGTCTCCATCGTTGTCTCCATGCCAAGCACTACTTTCCTCCTCGCCGGGACGCCTCGACCATCAGACAGAGACCACTCCGCTTCTCCACACGAGCACCACGATCAAGCAGCGGCAGGCAGGAGGAGAAGGAAACTCGAACCAAAAGCCCCTACTCCGACGTCCAAACCTGAGTTCGAGCCCAGAACCCGAAGTCCGGCGGGAACGACCAACCGCAACCGGTATAGTTCTCCGGCGATCCTGCCGGCCGGCGAGGAACTCAAGAGCAGGAGAGGGAGAGAGACAGAGGAGCGAGAGAGGGAAGAAGGAAACGAACGCAGACAGAAAGAGATGGCAAAGAAAGAAATGCAGAGAGGAAATAAAAAGAGATGAAATTAGTTTTTTAATAAATACAAAATTAAAATGATAATCTAAACAAAGCAAACATTTATTGCAAATGGGTGGAATATTTTAAAAATATCGTATGATTCTTTCTGTATTTTTTTGGGTTGGTGAACCGGTTAATTAATAGGGAGGGGAAAATGATGGTGGTGGGGGTTCATTATTTAATTGTTTTCTTTTGTTTTGTTTTAGTCTAGGGGGTTGATTTTTTAATCTTGGTGGTGCTAATTTCGAAATATGCGGTGTGACTGGGGATTTGTTTATGTTTTGGGGGCGCTTTTTTGTGGTTTGGTCATCTAAATTGTGAGAAATTGGAGACAGGTGAGGGAGAGTTTTTGAATGCTGTCCACTTCAATTGTCCCTTTTTTTTGCAGGGGCATTTTAATTGTCATTTGTGTGCACACACAAATGTATCTCTATTCTGCTTTGGATTTTACACACCATCAATCTATTTTAGGAAAAAAAAATTTGAGGGTACATCAATGGCGTACCTTAACTTTATAGAAGGGAGAATAATATGTACAAGAGATTACAATTTTGCTTGTTAGGTGTCACAAGCCGACCCTAACCAAGCCTCCACCCCACTCTCTCACGCTACTCGACTACTCGGATGCTAGTTATCCTCCAAACGCTCCTGTCGTGGCCCAAGTCCTCAAGTCGTCAAAGACCATGTCCATCGTATCACCCTCGTTCTTGATCTGGCCCGATCCGAACACCCTCGCGTTCCTTAGTTTCCAAAATGTCCAGCAGATTAGCATCACGAACGTGTCGAACCCTTTCCGAGTTTGCTTGTGAATTTGTTTCCTAGCTTCCGTCCACCATTAATCTATTTTAGAAATCATACATACTTGGTCTTGATAACTTTTCTTCATTTGATGTTATATAAATTAATATGTATTTTTCTATATTATCTATATTGATATAAAAGCACAAGTTAGGATGGTGCTATATCTATATATTTTTGGGCTGGAGAATTTAACGTGGGCAAGTGCCCAAAAACGATGTATCTTATCATTTTTCTTCTTCCACGTCAGTATTCAAGAGGAAAAACTATACAAATAAGAAAATGTACTTTAAAATTCTAAAGGAATTACTTTTAGTGTTAAAATTTTGTTAGTGAACCATGCTTTGCAAGTACAAGGTTACTATTATGTTTCTAACTAGGTCATATATGTGGTTTGTATTGAAACTGTCATTGTTTTCACAACTACATATATGTCTAAAAGTAAAAAAAAACAGTTACCATAGGACAAATTTATTAAAATTCATAACTATGCTTACTTACTGATATTTTTCAAAAAATGACAGCTATTTTTAATATGTAGTATCACAAAAGCACTTTGATGAAAGATATGCAAACCATCTCCCTGTGATTTCCCTAAATATTTTGTAAATGGGTTGTTAGGTAAAAAGGATTGGAATTATGCTTGACAATGGGGTAATTACATTAAAAATTCGTGGAATTAAAAAGTAATCTAAATCGGGTATAAAGGTGATTGTGTGCAGAGGAATAACTTTATCAGAAATGCTTATGATAGTTACTCAAGGATTCGAGGTAATCAGTGGCTTGTGGTTCCATATATGTTTAATTACGATAAAGATTCATGAAGCCAACTCAATTTCTGCGGAAATTCAAAAATCCAACATTCATCACGGACCTAAGTTCCTAACCATCTCACTTGGCTGGTTTGAATATTGCAAACGGCTGGCGGGTCTCTTGCAGATTTTCTTTTGCTACACAATTCGTCTACCTTTTGTTCACCAATGGAAACAATATTAAAAAAATGTTTGTCAAATTTGTAGAACTTGTTCAAAGCACAATAGGGTTGGGCATGTGATAGATGCAGCCCATAGTTAGGTTCAGAATATTTCATGTATATTTTAATCTAATCAAGCAGCCTATGGATAAGAACAATTTGGGTTGCCACTCCGTGTGCCATTCAGTCGCAATGAGAACCAAATGGCATGTATGATCTGAACTTGTAGAAACTTTCAGGTGTCTTTTGTAAAAGAACATTTTTTTTATATTGTCATTTCTTTTTCATGGACAATTTAATAACCCCCTTCGCGATGAGAACATTATAATTAATAAATGTATAGATGGTGGATGGAAAGCAAAAGTATAGCTTTATTTTTCAATCTAAAAATTCCACGGATTTTTAATTGAGTACTTAGTGGAAAAGGGCCTCTCGCCCACCACTGAACAACCTATATAGTTCAATATGAAAAAATATATTAGATATAGACTATTGAAAATACATTAAAAATATCTTTGCCGCTGCAAGATGGATCTGTTTCATTTTACCTATCCAGATTAATCTGATCAATGTTATCGACTAGCTAATTAATTGATTAAGTCAATTAGTACTTGGTTTTAAATAGAAAGATGAATCATCGAGGCAGTTGGATATGATGATGGGTGTTATTATTCTAGCCTAGATCGATGATAACACCTTGGAAATAATAATATACAAAATGAACTTTGGCCAAGGAAAGATCAGTGCATGCCAAACCAGCTTTAGCGCAAGTGGCATGGCACTAGATTATCCTATGAAGACCATGCTTCAACCCACACACAAACTTTCAACTGTTCTACCCTAATTAAATAGTACCATATGGTATGAACAAGGAGAGAAATTTAGCCGAATCTTACCCACTAATATGCTACTGTGCGCTTTACCTAAAAACATGTCACCGGTACAATATGGTCAACTCCAAGTCAACTCTGAGCTGGGTTCTTAGAGGGAGTTTTTCCTGTACGACCATGGTATTTTAGGTCAACTGCCTAAATTTTTTGTGAGGTACTACAGTTTGAATATATGATTTGTGCAAAGTTCATATGTCAGAAAGAAACTCGCCAAATTGGCCTCTGTAAAATTGAAGTTGTTCAAGCAAAGAGCAGTCTTGTACCCTTTTCTTTTGAGAGCATACTTGGATACGAAGTTATACAAGTAAATGGCATTTAAATATATTATTATATGTGTACTATTAATTAGTAGTTGATAACGTGTGCTACTAGTTTATGCACTACAGAAGAGTGTAGAAGCAGCTACTTGATTATCTTCCAAAGTATTCACATGCATCTGGATCCATTTCATGGTGGCCGCCGTACTATATTATTAATCAGAACATCATACAATATATATTCTATTTTGGAGACACAATAATTTGACTGAATTGTTATTATATGGGGGAACATATTTTGACTGGTACGAATATGATATATATGACAAGCTTGTGGCTTCTTGTTTAATACAAAAAATGTAGATTTGTGTGATCTATGTAAACAATACAATATAAATCTTTAGTTCTGGTTTGACTCAGAAGTAATAGTACTGTAGCACATCATTCACATCTATATTTTAGAGTGGGAACTATAGCTATGGTGTGTACTCCATGCTGCGAGTATCCCGATCCACCGGACGCGGCTTTAGTGACTTATTACACTTGCTTTTAGGTGTATGTCAGTGATGTCTACTATACAATTTGTTCTTGTAGACTTGTGTTGGTCAAGCGTATAATTTTGTAGGACAATAGCAATTTTCTCTCAAGTGAATGACTTAAGGTTTATCAATCCGTGGGAGGCGTAGTATGAAGATGGTCTCTCTCAAAGAACAATGCAACCAAATAACAAAAAGTCTCTTGTGTCCTCGACACACCAAATACAATAGTAAATTGTATAGGTGCACTAGTTCAATGGAGAGATGGTGATACAAGGCTAGTAATGATAGTAGATATTGATTTTTGTAATAGGAACAATAAAAAAACAACAAGGTAGCAAGTAACAAAAGTGAGCATAAACGGTATTGAAATGCTTGAAAATGAGGCCTAGGGTCCGTCCTTTCGCTAGTACAATCTCTCGACAATGCTAATATAATTGGATCATATAACCATCTCTCACGTGTGATGAAGAATCACTCCAAAGTTCTTATCTAGCGGTGAACAAAAGAAGAAATTGTTTGTAGGGTACGAAACCACCTCAAAGTTATTCTTTCCAATCAATCTATCCTAGAGTTCGTACTAAAATAACACCAAGCTATCCTTTCCGATCGATCTAACCAACAGTTCATACTAAAATAACAGCATATGATACATATCAACCATCTCTAATGTCACGTAGATACTTCAATGTCACCGCGAGTATCCGTTAGTTGATTATACGATATGCATCAAACAATTTCAGATTCATAATACTCAATCCAACACAAAGAACCTCAAACAGTGCCCCAAGATTTCTACCGGAGAAACAAAGATGAGAACGTGCATCAACCCCTATGCATAGATTACCCTAATGTCACCGCGGGAATCCGCGAGTTGAGTGCCAAAACACATATCAAGTGAATCAATATGGTACCCCATTGTCACCACGGGTATTCATAGCAAGACATAAAAGTATTCAATTCGATAAGAACGGAATCTCAAAGGAAAAACTCAATTCACAACAAGATAGAGAGGGAAAAACACTATATGATCCAACTAAATTAACAGTCTGCGATACATCAAGAGCGTGACATCTCAAGAACACGAGAGAGAGAGAGAGAGAGAGAGAGAGAGAGAGAGAGATTAAACACATAGCTACCGGTACAAACCCTTAGCCCCGAGGGTGGACCACTCCCTCCTCATCATGGTGGCCGCCGGGATGATGAAGATGGCCACTGATACATCCATTTTGCATCATGTTTTCCTACTATTATTTATGTTGTTTTATGATATAATAATGCTTTTTGAGTAATTCTAATGCCTTTTCCCTCATAATATGCAAGGTATGCACCAAGGGGGAGAATTCTGACAGCTGGAAATCTGGACCTGAAAAAGCTACTTCAAGCTACCTATTCTGCACAACTCCAAATGAGCTAAAACTCCCCGAGGAATTTTTATTGAATATTTAATAATATTGGAGCAAATAAGTACCAGAGGAGGGCCACCAGGTGGGCACAACCCACCTGGGCGCGCTAGGAGGCCCACGCGCGCCCTGGTGGGTGATGCCCTCCTCGGCCCACCTCCGGTGCCCATCTTCTAGTATACAAGTCATTTTGACCTAGAAAAAAAATCAGAGGAGGACATTCGGGACGAAGCGTCGCCGCCTCGAGGCGGAACTTGGGCAGGAGCACTTTTGCCCTCCAGCGGAGCAATTCCGCCGAGGGAACTCCCCTCCCGGAGGGGGAAATCATCGTCATCATAATGACCAACAACTCTTCCATCTTGGGGAGGGCTATCTCCATCAACATCTTCACATCATCAACTCCTCTCAGACCCTAGTTCATCTCTTGTGTTCAATCTTTGTATCAAAACTATAGATTGGTGCTTGTGGGTGTCTAGTAGTGTTGATTACATCTTGTAGTTGATTATATGTTCAGATCCATTATGCTATTTAATATCCCTCTGATCTTGAGCATGTTTATCATTTGTGAGTAGTTACTTTAGTTCTTGAGGTCACGAGAGAAATCATGTTGCAAGTAATCATGTGAACTTGATATGTGTTCGATATTTTGATGATATGTATGTTGCCATTCTCTTAGTGGTGTCATGTGAACTTTGATTGATACGTCTCCAGTGTATCTATAATTTTTGATTGTTCCATCCTATTATGTTATCCATCTTGGATGTTTTATATGCATTTATATGTTATTTTATATGATTTTTGGGACTAACCTATTAACCTAGAGCCTAGTGCCAGTTTCTGTTTTTCCCTTGTTTTTGAGTTTTATAGAAAAGGAATACCAAAACATAATCCAATTGACATGCCAATTTTTGATGATTTTTTATGGACCAAAAGAAGCCTCGGAGTAAAAGAGTTGGGCCAGAAGAGTCCCGAGCCATCCACGACGGTGGAGGGCGCGCCACCCCCTATCTCGTGGATGACTCGGAGACCCCCGTTGACGTGAGACCGACGCAAAAAATTTCTATAAATACAGAAACCCCCGAAAAGAAACCTGGATCGGGAGTTCTTCCGCCGCAAGCCTCTGTAGCCATGAAAAACCAATCAGGACCCTGTTCCGGCACCCTTCCGGAGGGGGGATCCATCACCAGTGGTCATCTTCATCATCCCGGCGCTCTCCATGACGAGGAGGGAGTAGTTCACCCTCGGGGCTAAGGGTATGTACCAGTAGCTATGTGTTTGATCTCTCTCTCTCTCTCTCTCTCTCTCTCTCTCTCTCTCTCTCTCCTGTTCTTGATTTGGCACGATCTTGATGTATCGCAAGCTTTGCTATTATAGTTGGATCTTTTGATGTTTCCCCTCTCTACTCTCTTGTAATGGATCGAGTTTTCCCTTTGAAGTTATCTTATCGGATTGAGTCTTTAAGGATTTGAGAAGACTTGATGTATGTCTTGTGTGGGATACCCGTGGTGACAATGGGGTATTCTATTGATCCACTTGATGTATTTTTTGGTGATCAACTTGTGGGTTCCATGACCTTGGGAATCTATGCATAGGGGTTGGCACACGTTTTTGTCTTGACTCTCCGGTAGAAACTTTGGGGCACTCTTTGAAATTCTTTGTGTTGGTTGAATAGATGAATCTAAGATTGTGTGATGCATATCTTATAATCGTACCCACGGATACTTGAGGTGACATTGGAGTGTCTAGGTGACACTAGGGTTTTGGTTGATGTGTGTCTTAAGGTGTTATTTTACTATGAACTCTAGGGCTGTTTGTGACACTTATAGGAATAGCCCAATGGATTGATCGGAAGGAATAACTTTGAGGTGGTTTCATACCCTACAATAATCTCTTTGTTTGTTCTCTGCTATTAGTGACTTTGGAGTGACTCTTTGTTGCATGTTGAGGGATTGTTATATGATATAATTATGTTATCCTTGTTGATAGAACTTGCACTAGTGAAAGTATGAACCCTAGGCCTTGTTTCAAAGCATTGCAATACCGTTTTCGCTCACTTTTATTACTTGTTACCTTGCTGTTTTTTATAATTTCAGATTATAAAAACCTATATCTACCATCCATATTGCACTTGTATCACCATCTCTTCGCCGAACTAGTGCACCTATACAATTTACCATTATATTGGGCGTGTTGGGGACACAAGAGACTCTTTGTTATTTGGTTGCATGGTTGTTTGAGAGAGACCATCTTCATCCTATGCCTCCCACAGATTGATAAACCTTAGGTCATCCACTTGAGGGAAGTTTGTTCCTGTCCTACAAACTTCTGCACTTGGAGGCCCAACAACGTCTACAAGAAGAAGGTTGCGTAGTAGACATCAAGCTCTTTTCTGGCACCGTTTCCGGGGAGGTTAGTACTTGAATGTATATCTTTAGATCTTGCAATCGTATCTTTTTGTTTCTTGTTTTATCACTAGTTTAGTTTATAAAAGAAAACTACAAAAAAATGGAATTGAGGGTGCCTCATATGCTTCATGTTTTTAATGTCTTTCATGAAAATAAGGATTCTGATAATTGCGCCAAAGTGTTAGAAGAAGAATGCATTAAAATGTTTGGCACTAAATCTTTGAATGATGAGCATGATTGCAATGTTGTTAGTATGAATTCCTTGAATATCCATGATGCTAATGATATGCAAAGCCACAAGCTTGGGGAAGCTATGTTGGATGAAGATGATATTTTTTGTCCCCAAGTTTTGATGAGAAAATTTATTATGATGAAAGCATGCCTCCTATTTATGATGGTTATATTGATGAAAGTGTATTTGGAGAGGTCATGACTTTATTTAGTGATGAATCCACTATTTCGAAAGAGGTTCCAATTGATTATGAGAACAAAGTTGCTATCTATGATGATTATTGTGATGACATGTATGCTATAAAGAAGAATGATAACCATGAAACTTGTCATCTTGATTTTAATTTTCAATTGGATTATGCCTCACATGATAGTTATTTTGTTGAGTTTGCTCCCGCTACTATTCATGAGAAAAAAACTACTTATGTGGAGAGTAATAAAATTTCTATGCTTATAGATCATGAAAATAATGATTTATTAGGTGGTTATATTGTTCACTTCATTCATGATACTACTAAAAATTACTATGAGGGAGGAATATATGCTTATAGGAATTGCAATAATATTAAGTTTCCTCTCTATGTGTTGAAAATCTTGAAGTTATGTTTGTTTTGCTTTCCTATGCTAGTTGATTCTTGTTCCCATAAGTTGTTTGCTCACAAAATACCTATGAATAGGAAGTGGGTTAGACTTAAATGTGCTGGTCATATTCTTCATGATGCTCCCGCTATGCTTCAATTCTTATCTTTTACGTGAGCATCATTGAAATCATCATGTCTAGCTAAAAGGCATTAAAGAAAAGCGCTTGTTGGGAGACAACCCAATATTTACCCCTACTATTTTTGTGTGCCCACATGATTAAACTACTATAGTAATCATGTTTTATATCTTTTGTTTCAATAAAGTGCCAAGTAGAACCTCTGGGAAGACTTGGGTGAAAGTTAACGTGATCTTGCTGTAAAAAACAGAAACTTTGCGCTCATGAGATTAGCTGTCATTTTTTTTTACAGAAGAGTGCTTTTGTCACGCCCAATATGAGACCCTATCCAAAAGGAACTCGAAGGTCCCACCAAGGATAGACCCGCATATTGAAACGCTTTTGCAAGGTGGATATCATTACATCAACATTACATAATAGATGGGGATACATACAAGAGGCATACAATGCCACATGAATACAACATCACAAAACATAAGAGCATCATCCGACTACGGATGAAACACAAACAAAAACTCAAACGACATCCACCCTGCTAGCCCAGGCTGCCGACCTGGAACCTATCCCTGATCGAAGAAGCAGAAGAAGAACTCCAATACAAGCAAACATCGCTCTCGCGTCATGAACATCGCGAAACCTGTACCTGCAACTATTGTTGTAGTAATCTGTGAGCCACGAGGACTCAGCAATCCCATTACCATGGGTATCAAGACTAGCAAAGCTTAAAGGGGAAAGGAAGGGGTAAAGTGGTGAGGTTGCAGCAGCGACTAAGCATATATGGTGGCTAACATACGCAAATATGAGCGCGAAGAGAGCAAAGGAACGGTCGTGAAGCTAGCAATGATCAAGAAGTGATCCTGAACTCCTACTTATGTCAAACATAACCCAAAGACCGTGTTCACTTCCCGGACTCCGCCGAGAAGAGACCATCATGGCTACACACACGGTTGATGCGTTTTAATTCGGATCTGGTGTCAAGTTATCTACAACCGGACATTAACAAATTCCCATCTGCCTATAACCGCAGGCATGGCTTTCGAAAGATTATACCCTGCAGGGGTGTCCCAACTTAGACCATAACAAGCTCTCATGATCAATGAAGGAATAGACCTTCTCCCAGGAAGACCCGATCAGACTCGGAATCTCGGTTTACAAGACATTTCGACAATGGTAAAACAAGACCAGCAAAGCCGCTCGATGCGCCGACAATCCCGATAGGAGCTGCACATATCTCGTTCTCAGGGCAACACCGGATAGGTCAGCCTACGAGTAAAACCAGCCCTCGAGTTGCCCCGAGGTGGCCCCGCAGTCTGCCCGATTTGGACCAACACTTAGACAAGCACTGGCCCGGGGGGGGGTGCTAAAATAAAGATGACCCTTGGGTTAATTACTCCCAAGGGAAATATAGGTGGTGGTGAGGCAAATGGTAAAAGTCAATGTTGGGCCTTGCTAGAGGAGTTTTATTCAAAGCGAACTATCGAGGGGGTCCCATAAATCACCCGACCACGTAAGGAACGCAAAATCCGGGAACATAACACCGGTATGACGGAAACTAGGGCGGCAAGAGTGGAACAAAATACCAGGCATAAGGCCGAGCCTTCCACCCTTTACCAAGTATATAGATGCATTAATAGTATAAGAGATATTGTGATCTCCCAACCAAAATCCTGTCCACCATGGAGAAATCTTCAACTTCACCAGCAACTAGCAACGCTATAAGAGGGCTGAGCAAAGCGATAACATAGCCAAGCAACGGTTTGCTAGGAAGGGTGTCAAAGGTTAGAGGTTCATGGCATTTTGGGAGGCTTGAAGAGCAACAGATAGGTAACGCAGCATAGCGATAGAATGAAGCAACTAGCATAGCAATGATGGTAGTGAGATCCAGGGTAGAGGTCATCTTTCCTGAAATCCCGCAAGGAAGAAGAACGAGTCCACGAAGAAGACACACGGACGTGGTCGAACGAATCCTCACAACTCCGGAACGAAACCGAAGGCAACCCGGAAAGAAGCAAACAACATGGTAAACACACAAGCATAATCATGGCATGAAGCACAATCAAGTATGATGCATGTCCGGTTTAAAGAGGCATGGCATGGCAAAGTGCAACAAACAATACTACAAATTAAGTGGAGATCAATATGCAACGAGTTGCATATTGACGAAACACCACATCAATTATTTAGTTCTCTCTCGGTTTTGTACCCAACAATATTAAATGTTGTTAAACAT
This sequence comes from Triticum dicoccoides, assembly GCF_002162155.2. NCBI lineage: Eukaryota > Viridiplantae > Streptophyta > Magnoliopsida > Poales > Poaceae > Triticum > Triticum dicoccoides. Next base: position 102,010,832 of record NC_041391.1, on the reverse strand, counting down.
GGCAAGGGGTGAAGCATATGAAAATTACCTATCTAGGCAAGTTTAAATGAGGTTGGAACAACAAACAATAATTCCGGAAAATCCCCATGTGCATATTATGGATTTGGTAATGTTCTGCCCTAAACACAATTTTATTGTTGTTAAACAGGAAAATAAAGTGCACCATGTTAATCTAGGCATTTTTCCACCCCATTTTCATATAAAGTTTATTTAAAACAGAGTTACAGTTATTTAGTTATGAATTAAAGCATTTTAGCATAGCATATTAGCAAATTTAAACAAACAACATTTTAAACATGGATGAAAATGGCATATTATTAATCTACACAAAATTCTAAGCAATTTACATGTTTAAACCATTTTAATCCGATGCACAGTTCGTGAGATATTATATGCATGAAGTTTAGGGTCCAATGTGTAAAAATGCAGTTTTCTGGCTAATAGGCAAATTCGCAGAACGGGAAAAAAACTACTCTGGGCCGAATCTGGCTGGGCCAACAGTGTACAGGAGGGGGAAGCTGGAAGGGGCTGCTCACCCATGGGCCGTGGCCCGGTCGGAGGTGAGGTGAGGCCGGCAGGGGGCGGACGCGGGCCGGCTTGGATCTGGCCCAGGAGGCGAAGGAGCTGGGCAGGCCGGCGCTGGGCTGGTCCTCGAGGAGGCCGGCAGCAAAGCTTGATGAAGAAGGGGAAGCAGGTGCCGATGGCTGCGGACGGCGCGGGACTTGGGGGCGCCGGCGGCGGGATCCATGCAGGGAATGGATGGATCCGGTTGCCGGGGTTCGGATCTGGGCAAGGACAACGGAGGATGGAGCGGTGAGCACCATGACGGCGCCGGATCGAAGGAAGAGGCCGGCCAGGAGATCCTGTAGAGGAACAGCAAGATGAGCGGGAGAAAGAGAGAGAGCCAACGCGGCGGAGGGGCTCACCTGATGAAGGAGGTCGCCGGTGGTGAGGGCGCTGGGATCCGGCGAGGCAGCGGCGCAGAGGCGGCGACGGCGGGGTTCGATCTGGATCGGGAGCTCCTTTCCCGATCTGGATCGCTCGGGCGAGCGGGGAGACGGCACGGCTCGGGCGCCGATGGGCTTCCAGGGCCCGAACTGGGCTTCGGCGGGCCCTCGTCGGTGGGACGGGAAGGCAGGGCGACGTGGCGCGCGTGGGTTGGAGGAGGACACGGTCAGGCGGTGGCGCAGCGAACGAGGCGACGACACTTGGCGGCGGGGGAGTGCGCCAGTGCTGAAAACGAGGAAGGGGGCGGCGGCGGATGATTAGGGGCGCGG
>NC_041391.1:102005670-102009134 GCF_002162155.2 Triticum dicoccoides | reverse complement strand
TTTTAAATAGGAAAGGGGCTAGGGTTTGGGTTTAGGGGGGGTTTTAGGAGCGTTTCGGAGCCTCCCATCGCGATCCGACGATCAGGAATGGAGGGGGGTTTTAGGTGGGGGCTGCAGATGGCTGTGCAGAAGAGGCCTTGGGCTGAGAGAAGAGAATAGGAAAGCAGCCCGGCAGGGTTTTCGGAGACCGAAAACGTCCGACGATAGACCGGCTATGTTGCGGTTGTAGGTTTAATGGTTGGGCTATCAAATGGACTCCGAATGCGACGAAACTTGGCAGGCGGCCTGTCTACACTACAATAAGACCGCACGACAAGTTGCAACCCATTCCGAGAACATTTTTATGCCACTTATAAAATAATATTTCGGAGGTGCCGCGGGCGCGTGCAAGTGTGGTCGGGCTCAGAACGGACAACGGAGAGAACCGGGGAAACCCGAACGGATGCAAGTTTTATGAAAACGATGCCGATGCAATGCGCATGATGCTATGAGACAAGATGCATAACAAGAACAAAAATGCAAAACAACAGACAAAAACCCAACCTCGGAGGAAATAATAAATCACATAGCCGGAAATGGCAAGAGTTGGAGTTACGAGTATGGAAAGTTGCATCCGGGGCGTTACAACACTCCACCACTACGAGAGGATCTCGTCCCGAGATCTAGGATGGCACCGGAGGGAAAAGGAAGAGGAAGAGAGGAGGTAAACGAAGTTGCTTCTTTGACAAACGAGTGAAACCACAAACCTTGAGAGGTTGAACAAATTGAAAGAAACAAAACAACAGAGATGACCAAGATTGCAAACAATCCGTTAGAAAAGAGGAACAAGGAACATTACGAGAACTTGAAGGTTGCAAAGACATGAATGACGAGCACAATGGACAAGAAGGAATTGAAACCACTCTGGTTGAAACAAGATAAGAATGAATAAGAATGATATAATTTTGATAGCACTCCGATTGTAAATGGAAGAAATTGAACATGAACTTGAGAAGAAGGGATGATACTTGATGAGATCAACAACACACTGCCTCCGGAACTATTGAAAGAGTGGCATAATGGGTAAGAAGGATTTCAGACAGCACTCAGGTTGAAAAGAGAGGCAAAACTTGATAAGATGAGAGAACTCGAATGAAAACATGACACTCCGGTTAAATGGATAAGAAAGAGAAGAACACAATCCTCACAATTCGAGATGATGAGTGAAAAGAGCAACATCACAATGCCTCTGTAACGAAAGAATAGAAGTTAGACCGTTGGGATAAAGGGACGGAGAAGAAAATGACAACTTGTGCCACAAATGAGCTTGGAAAGCACCCTTCCAAGATAGTTACAACGGGGTTGTTGGAAAACCAACAACGAAAAGAATAAGCTTGTAGTGGGCTTATGGAAAACATCTCAAAATGATGATGACATTCTGCCACTAACGATAAACAATTGCTTGTTTGAGATCAACGAAGAGATGAAAAACCTCTTTCACCGAGAAGGATATGGAGAAAGCTTGGATCAATGATAAGCACCACAAATAGCAACAATCCCAATGGAAGGCTTTAGGTGAAATATAACCCAAGATAACTCCAACAAAGAGATTGATGAATTTAAAATACCTCATTCTTGAAAACAATATGAATCATGAACCATGAAGGAAATTGTCAAGAGTGACATAACACCACCACAAAAGATAAGGTAGAAAGAATTGCACTTTGGAATGGAAGATGAAGAATACTTGAACTCCTCAAAACAAGTCATGTGTTGAGCACCATGTTTATTTTGAAGTATGGCTTGACGGATCATAACTTCGAGAGAAATCTTGAATAACAATTGAAGAATGAAAAGAATCCTTGTTGAACCACCATGTAGCGCCTCCATGAAGAACTCCGGTAATGAAAGGATGATAGAAAGAAAGAGAAGTTGAAAACACAAGGTGAAGCCTTGCGATGATTTAGATGGAGCTTTGCGATGATATAACCGAGAGAACTTGGAACTCCGGACAAGAAAGATGAATAACTTGAAACCGAGAAATACTTCATCATGAACAATCTCCGGAAGAAGGAATTAAACACTTGGATGAAATAAGAATAAGAATTACATTATGCGTATCCTTCATCAATTTGAATTGATGACAAGCAACGGATTTGGCATACTACTTATTCTTGTAGAAAGGATTAAGATAGATATAGTGCAAACTTGAGAAGGTATTGATGGAACCACCGGTGGGATTTGGAAACAACAAATGAATTGATATGATAACGAAGGAAGTGAAATGTTGAAAGAACCACCGTAAGAATTGAAAATGGAAGTAGCAAAGGCACAATTCATGAGGAACAATTTGAAAACGATTGAAGATACTTGAAGGGATTTAGATACATGAGAATGAAGAGAACATGAACTGATTAGAGGATATTTGAACGATTCACCGGTAAGATTTGGAGAATGATAGCTACACGCTGAGAATGAAGAATTATGACCTGATGTCTTCGGAGGAAAGAAACAGAAACAAATCATGAAATGCTCCGGATGGTAAGAAAAGAATTGTCACAATTGAAAACAATTATGAGAGGATGGCTTAAGCTAGAACTATGAATCTTCAAGAGAACGGACCAAGATTTAAGAGAAATCCTTCTTCGGTCTTCAAAATCCGAGAATGACAAGGAGAAACACCACCAAATTGTTGAGGCACTCCGGAAGGATTAAAAGAGGAAAGATTGAGCGAAAGATGAAAATGATTTGAAAGCGATCTTGGAGAAGGAATATGACTGATGAAAATCATTCTTACGTCAAACTTCAAAAGAATTTGGGAATAGCTCCGGGAAAATTAGAAGAGTCAGGTAAGATCCTGGGAAAGACCTGTGGGTTAGGGCCCACTCGAAAGAAACATCGTTGGAAATGATTTTAAAGAGAGATTGCACCGGTAGAATAAAATGGCTTGAATGAGATAATAATCTCGAAATAGCTTGAACGGATTGAGAATGGAAACACAAGTCTTCTGAGATATCTTCAACACTCTGGAACAAATGAATAGCAAGAGGTGAGTGATTGAGAGGTGCACCGTCATGGGATAGCATTTGAAATGAGGAAAGGGATATGGTCAACACCGAAATCTTGAATTGGATCCACCGGAGAAGAAACAACAATGAAGGATGATGAACTTGAAGCTCGTGAGCATCTTCACGAGGGATCACCGGATCAGAACATTGATTGAAAAGAGTGAAGTGACTTCACATGAATATATGGATACTTGATTAAGAAATCTGAGTCCTTGAAGAAAAGGGGGGGAGGGCGGGAAAACAAAGGCAACTTGGGTACGGATGAAATGAACAACAGTGAGAAAACTTAGAGTTGATCTCGCGAATGTTGAAATGATTGGAACCACTTGAAGAGAAGCACACCGGTTGAAAAAGAATTGACATGACAACTCAATGATCAAGAAGGATTAGCATTCACATAGCAATATGAGAACACCG